>NW_024070207.1:20013397-20094791 GCF_014754425.2 Oryx dammah
CCCCCCTCCCCACAACATCTCTCTGGGTCATCCCCGCGCGTCAGCCCCAAGCGTGTCATATCCTGCATCAGACATAGACTGGTATTTCGATTCTTACATGTTATTATACATGTTTCAATGCCATTCTCCCAAATCATCACACCCTCTCCCTCTCCCTCTGAGTCCAAAAGTCCGCTATACACATCTGTGTCTCTTTTGCTGTCCTGCATACAGGGTCATCATTGCCATCTTCCTAAATTCCATATATATGTGTTAGTATACTGTATTGGTGTTTTTCTTTCTGGCTCACTTCACTCTGTATAATCGGCTCCAGTTTCATCCATCTCATCAGAACTGATTCAAATGTATTCTTTTTAATGGCTGAGTAATACTCCATTGTGTATATGTACCACAGCTTTCTTATCCATTCATCTACTGATGGACATCTAGGTTGTTTCCATGTCCTAGCTATTATAAACAGTGCTGCGATGAACATTGGGGTACATGTGTTTCTTTCAATTCTGGTTTCCTCTGTGTGTATGCCCAACAGTGGGATTGCTGGGTCATAAGGCATTTCTATTTGCAATTTTTTAAGGAATCTCCACACTGTTCTCCATAGTGGCTGTACTAGTTTGTACTCCCACCAACAGTGTAGGAGGGTTCCCTTCTCTCCACACCCTCTCCAGCATTTATTGCTTGCAGATTTTTGGATCGCAGACATTCTGACTGGTGTGAAGTGGTACCTCATTGTGGTTTTGATTTGCATTTCTCTTATAATGAGTGATGTTGAGCATCTTTTCATGTGTTTGTTAGCCATCCGTATGTCTTCTTTGGAGAAATGTCTATTTAGTTCTTTGGCCCATTTTTTTATTGGGTCGTTTATTTTTCTGGAATTGAGCTGCAGGAGTTGCTTGTATATTTTTGAGATTAGTTGTTTGTCAGTTGCTTCATTTGCTATTATTTTCTCCCATTCGGAAGGCTGTCTTTTCACTTTGCTTATGTTTTCCTTTGTTGTGCAGAAGCTTTTAATTTTAATTAGATCCCATTTGTTTATTTTTGCTTTTATTTCCAGAATTCTGGGAGGTGGATCATAGAGGATCCTGCTGTGGTTTATGTCAGAGAGTGTTTTGCCTATGTTCTCCTCTAAGAGTTTTATAGTTTCTGGTCTTACATTTAGATCTTTAATCCATTTTGAGTTTATCTTTGTGTGTGGTGTTAGAAAGTGATCTAGCTTCATTCTTTTACAAGTGGTTGACCAGTTTTCCCAGCACCACTTGTTAAAGAGATTGTCTTTACTCCATTGTATATTCTTGCCTCCTTTGTCAAAGATAAGGTGTCCATATGTATGTGGATTTATCTCTGGGCTTTCTATTTTGTTCCATTGATCTATATGTCTGTCTTTGTGCCAATACCATACTGTCTTGATGACTGTGGCTTTGTAGTAGAGCCTGAAGTCAGGCAAATTGAGCTTTCTCTGCATCTATTGAGATAATCATATGGCTTTTATTTTTTAATTTGATAATGTGGTGTATTACATTGATTGATTTATGGATATTGATGAATCCTTGCATCCCTGGGATAAAGCCCACTTGGTCATGATGTATGATCTTTTTAATGTGTCGTTGGATTCTGATTGCTAGAATTTTGTTAAGGATTTTTGCATCTATGTTCATCAGTGATATTGGCCTGTAATTTTCTTTTTTTGTGTCATCCTTGTCAGGTTTTGGTATTATGGTGATGGTGGCCTCATAGAATGTGTTTGGAAGTTTACCTTCCTCTGCAATTTTCTGGAAGAGTTTATGTAAGATAGGTGTTAGCTCTTCTCTAAATTTTTGGTAGAATTCAGCTGTGAAGCCGTCTGGACCTGGGCTTTTGTTTGCTGGGAGATTTCTGACTACAGTTTCAATTTCCATGCTTGTGATGGGTCTGTTGAGATTTCCTATTTCTTCCTGGTTCAATTTTGGAAAGTTGCACTTTTCTAAGAATTTGTCCATTTCTTCCAAGTTGTCCATTTTATTGGCATATAATTGCTGGTAGTAGTCTCTTATGATCCTTTGTATTTCTGTGTTGTCTGTTGTGATCTCTCCATTTTCTTTTCTAATTTTATCAATTTGATTTTTCTCTTTCTTTCTTGACGACTCTGGATAATGGTATGTCAATTTTATTTATCCTTTCAAAGAACCAGCTTTTGGCCTTGTTGATTTTTGCTATGGTCTCTTTTGTTTCTTTTGCATTTATTTCTGCCCTAATTTTTAAGATTTCTTTCCTTCTACTGTATAAGGCCTTACTGTCCATCACCAAGCCCCAGAGTTTACTCAAACTCATGTCCATCAAGTTGGTGATGCCATCCAGCCATCTCATCCTCTGTCTTCCCCTTCTCTTCCTGCCTCCAATCCCTACCAGCATCAGGGTCTTTTCCAATGAGTCAACTCTTCACATGAGGTGGCCAAAGTATTGGAGATTCAGCTTTAGCATCTGTCCTTCCAATGAACACGCAGAACTGATCTCCTTTAGAATGGACTGGGTGGATCTCCTTGCAGTCCAAAGGACTCCCAAGAGTCTTCTCCAACACCACAGTTCAAAAGCATCAATTATTCGGCACTCAGTTTTTTTCACAGTCCAATTCTCACATCCATACATGACCACAGGAAAAACCATACCCCGGAGTAGATGGACCTTTGTTGACAAAGTAATGTCTCTGCTTTTGAATATGCTGTCTAGGTTTGTCATAACTTTCCTTCCAACGAGTAAGCGTCTTTTAATTTCATGGCTGCAGTCACCATCTGCAGTGATTTTGGAGCCCAAAAAAATAAAGTCTGACACTGTTTCCACTGTTTCCTCATCTATTTCCCATGAAGTGATGGGACCAGATGCCATGATCTTCATTTTCTGAATGTTGAGCTTCAAGCCAACTTTTTCACTCTCCTCTCTCACCTTCATCAAGAGGCTTTTTAGCTCCTCTTCACTTTCTGCCATTTCGGTGGTGTCATCTGCATATCTGAGGTTATTGATATTTCTCCCAGCAATCTTGATTCCAGCTTGTGCTTCTTCCAGCCCAGCGTTGCTCGTGATGTACTCTGCATAGAAGTTAAATAAGCAGGGTGACAATATACAGCCTTGACATACTCCTTTTCCTCTTTGGAACCAGTCTGTTGTTCCATGTCCAGTTCTAACTGTTGCTTCCTGACCTGCATACAGGTTTCTGAAGAGGCAGGTCAGGTGGTCTGGTATTCCCATCTCTTTCAGAATTTTCCACAGTTTATTGTGATCCACACAGTCAAAGGCTTTGGCATAGTCAAGAAAGCAGAAATAGATGTTTATCTGGAACTCTCTTGCTTTTTCGATGATCCTGCAGATGCTGACAATTTGATCTCTGGTTCCTCTACATTTTCTATAACCAGCTTGAACATCTGGAAGTTCACGGTTCACATACCGCTGAAGCCTGGCTTAGAGAATTTTGAGCATTACTTTACTAGCGTGTGGGATGAGTGCAATTGTGCAGTAGTTTGAGCATTCTTTTGCATTGCCTTTCTTTAGGATTGGAATGAACACTGACTTTTTCCAGTCCTGTGGCCACTGCTGAGTTTTCCAATTTTTTTGGTATATTGAGTGCAGCACTTTCACAGCATCATCTTTCAGGATTTGAAGTAGCTCAACTGGAATTCCATCACCTCCACTAGCTTTGTTTGTAGTGATGCTTTCTAAGGCCCACTTGACTTCACATTCCAGGATGTCTGGCTCTAGGTGAGTGATCACACCATCGTAATTATCTGAGTCGTGAAGATCTTTTTTGTACAGTTCTTCTGTGTATTCTTAATATCTTCTGTTTTTGTTAGGTCCTTACCATTTCTGTCTTTTATCGAGCCCATCTTTGCATGAAATTTTCCCTTGGTATCTCTAATTTTCTTGAAGAGATCTCTAGTCTTTCTCATTCTGTTCTTTTCCTCTATTTCTTTGCATTGATTGCTGAGGAAGGCTTTCTTATCTCTCCTTGCTATTCTTTGCAACTCTGCATTCAGATGATGATATTTTTTCTTTTCTTCTTTCTTTTTGCTTCTCTTCTTTTCACAGCTATTTGTAAGGCCTCCTCAGACAGCCATTTTGCTTTTTTTGCATTTCTTTTCCATGGGGATGGTCTTGATCCATGTCTCCTGTACAAAGTCACTAACCTCACTCCATAGTTTATCAGGCACTCTCTATCAGATCTAGGCCCTTAAATCTATTTCTCACTTCCACTGTATAATCGTAAAGAATTTGATATAGGTCATACCTGAATGGTCTAGTGGTTTTCCCTACTTTCTTCAATTTAAGTCTGAATTTGCGAATAAGGAGTTCATGATCCGAGCCACTGTCAGCTCCTGTTCTTGTTTTTGCTGACTGTATAGATCTCCATCTTTGGCTGCAAAGAATACGATCAGTCTGATTTCAGTTTTGACTACCCGGTGATGCCCATGTGAACAGTCTTCTCTTGTGTTGTTGGAAGGTGTTTGCTATGACGAGTGTGTTCTCTTGGCAAAACTCTATTAGTCTTTGCCCTGCTTCATTCCGTACTCCAAGGCCAAATTTGCCTGTTACTCTAGGTGTTTCTTGACTTCCTACTTTTGCATTCCAGTCCCCTATAATGGAAAGGACATCATTTTGTGTGTTAGTTCTAGAAGGTTTTGTTGGTCTTCATAGAACCATTCAATTTCAGCTTCTTCAATGTTACTGGTTGGAGCATAGGCCTGAATTACCATAATATTGAATGGTTTGCCTTGGAAATGAACAGAGATCAATCTGTTGTTTTTGAGATTGCATCCAAGTACTGCATTTTGGAATCTTTTGTTGACTATGATGGCTACTCCATTTCTTCTAAGGGATTCCTGCCCATAGTAGTAAATATAATGGTCATCTGAATTAAATTCACCCATTCCAGTCATTTTAGTTTGCTAGAATGTCTCTAGATTCCTCAAATGTCCATGTTCACTCTTGCCATCTCCTGTTTGACCACTCCATTGTGCCTTGATTCATGGACCTAATATTCCAGGTTCCTATGGAATATTGCTCTTTACAGCATCGGACCTTGCTTCTATCGCCAATCACATCCACAACTGCGTATTGTTTTTGCTTTGGCTCCATCCCTTCATTCTTTCTGGAGTTATTTCTCCATTGATCTTCGGTAGCATTTTGGGCACCTACCAACCTGGGGAATTCCTCTTTCTGTATCCTACCATTTTGCCTTTTCATGCTGTTCATGGGGTTCTCAAGGCAAGAATAATGAAGTGTTTTGCCATTCCCTTCTCCAGTGGACCACATTCTGTCAGACCTCTCCACCATGACCCGTCCGTCTTGGGTGGCCTCCATGGAGCATGGCTTAGTTTCATTGAGTTAGACAAGGCTGTGGTCCATGTGATTAGATTGACTAGTTTTCTGTGATTATGGTTTTAGTATGTCTGTCCTCTGATGCCCTCTTACAAAACTTACTGTCTTACTTGGGTTTCTCTTACCTTGCACATGGGTATCTCTCCAGCAATGCACAGCTGCTGCTCCTTACCTTGGAGGAGTGGTATCTCCTCATGTCCTCCCCTCCTGACCTTGAAAGTGGAATAGGTCCTCTCGGCCCTCCTGCACCCACGCAGCCACTGCTTCTTGAATGTGGGGTTGCTCCTCTTGGCAGGCGTCCTTGACCTCAGGCATGTGGTTGCTCCTCTTGGCAGCTCCTGTGCCGTTGCAGCCTGGCACTCTCAGTTGCCGTCCCTGACCTTGGGTTAGTGGTAGCTCCTCTTGGCCGCAGTTCTGTGCAGTCTGTCACAGACACCACGCAGAAGTGCAAGGATTATATAATAATAATGTACCCTGCCTAAGGACAGTCTCTGGATTAAAACTTCTGGCTAATCCTGTTATCTTCAAATATAAATTATGAGAGTAGGGCTTGTGAGGTCTTTACAACCTCCAGACATTCTTCTGATTCATTGGAGAGTATATAACTCCACTGCTAACACTAGCAAGGGGGCACTCTTTCTGCCCCTTCTAATGTCTATGTCAGAAGCTTTCTCTATCTCTTTTATACTTTAATAAAACTTTATTATACAAAAGCTCTGAGTGATCAAGCCTCGTCTCTGGCCCCGGGTTAAATTCTTCTCCTCTGGAGGCCAAGAATCCCAGCATCTTTTTGTGGTTCAGCAACAACCTTTCATAACTGTTACATATCTTTTGTCCAAAAAGAAGGAAATTGTATCTAATTCTACTTATGGTGTTTGCATATGCCAAGCATTGTTCTAATGACTTTATAAATATTAGTATAGTTAATCTTCATCACTTCCCTGGTGGATTGGTGGTTTAGAATCTGCCTGCCAAGCAGGAGTTGTGGGTTTGATCTCTGGGCTATGAAGATCCCCTTGAGGGGAAAATGGCAACCCATTCCAATATTCTTGCCTGGGAAATCCCATAGACAGACGAGTCTGGTGGGATACAGTCCATGGGGTCTCAGAGTCAGACATGACTGAGCAACTAAATGACTGTCTTCATAGCAATTCTATGAAATAGATTCTAATGAAAGCTGAGGTCCAGATCAATTGCCTGATCCACCTAAGATGGCAAAGTAATTAGAAACATGAATTTAACTCAAGCAGTCTGGTTCCATAGCCCGTGTTGTCAACCATTACACTATGCTGTATCTTTAACTGTTTGATTAACTCTGAAACAATTTTATGCATACATATTAAGAAAGCATTCATGAATCTGGATTTCACTAAGAAAATGATGTAATATGGGGGACCCAGTAAATAGTGGCTCCTATAGAGTATATTTGTTGGAAAATCATGCATGTAAGGATGATTGGATGTTCAAGCAATTTAGATTCCAGCCTACTCAGATTTAAAATACAAGAACAGTAAAAGCTTCATCAGCTTGAAATTAGTTTTTAAATGATGTCAGGGCATTTCAAGTCAATTTGAAAGGATTAGGGGATAATATGGATTTGCCAAGTACTTTGACATACCAAGGAACTGTGAGGGCACTCGAAAGATTACACAGGATATTTAACAGCTTTAAGTCTTTAAGTTTTTAATTCTTTGCCTTATTATTTTCCAGCATTTCACCTTCTTTATTGACTTGTGCCTGCAGTCCTTCTGGTTAGCTATTTAGCCAGATAATACCTACAGTGAAAATTAATATTAATACAGTGCCAATATATTTATTATGAGCTGTCTTCTTACATCAGTATTTTCCATTGGTTGTCTTTTTTAAAATTAATTTATTTATTTTAATTGGAGGCTAATTACTTTACAATGTTGCAGTGGTTTTTGTCATACATTGACATGAATCAGCCATGGGTATACATGAATCCTTCATTCTGAAACCCCCACCCTCTTCCCTCCCCATCCCATCCCTCAGGGTTGTCCCAGTGCACTGGCTTTGAGTGCCCTGTTTCATGCATCAAACTTGGACTAGTGATCTATTTCACATATAGTAATATACCTGTTTCAATGCTATTCTCTCAAATCCCACCCTCCCATTCTCCCACAGAGTCCAAAAGTCTGTTCTTTATATCTGTGTCTCTTCTGCTGTCTCACATATAGGGTCATTGTTACCATCTTTCTAAATTCCATATGTATGTGTTAACATACTGTATTGGTGTTTTTCTTTCTGACTTACTTCACTCTGTATAATAGGCTCCAGTTTCATCCACATCATTAGACCTGATTCAAATGCATTCTTTTTAATAGCTGAGTAATATTCCATTGTGTATATCTACCACCACATTCTTATCCATTCATCTGCTGATGGACATCTAGGTTGCTTCCATGTCCTAGCTATTGTATACAGTGCTGCAATGAACATTGGGGTACACGTGTCTCATTCAATTCTGGTTTCCTCGGTGTTTATGCCCTGCAGTGGGATTGCTGGGTCATATGCCAATTCTATTTCCAGTTTTTTAAGGAGTCTCCACACTGTTCTCAATAGTGGCTGTACTAGTTTGCATTCCCACCAACAGTTAAGAGGGTTCCCTTTTCTCCACACTTTCTCCAGCATTTATTTTTGTAGACTTTTGGATAGCAGCCATTCTGACTGGCATAAGATGGTACCTCATTGTGATTTTGATTTGCATTTCTCTGATAATGAGTGATGTTGAGCATCTTTTCATGTGTTTGTTAGCCATCAGTATGTCTTCTTTGGAGAAATGTCTGTTTAGTTCTTTGGCCCATTTATGGATTCGGTCATTTATTTTTCTGGTATTGAGCTGCTTGTATATTTTTGAGATTAATTTTTAGTCAGTTGCTTCATTTTCTATTATTTTCTCCCATTCTGAAGGCTGTATTTTCACCTTGCTTATAGTTTCCTTCGTTGTCCAAAAGCTTTTAATTTTAATTAGGCCCCATTTTTAAATTTTTTTCTTTTATTTCCATTACTCTAGGAGGTGGGTCATAGAGGATCCCGCTGTGATTTATGTCAGAGTGTTTTGCCTGTTTTCCTCTAGGAGTTTTATAGTTTCTGGTTTTCCATTTAGATCTGTAATCCATTGGGTTTATTTTTGTGGATGATGTTAGAAAGTGTTCTAGTTTCATTTTTTTCTAGGTGGTTGACCAGGTTTCCCAGCACTAGTTGTTAAAGAGATTGTCTTTTCTCCATTGTATATTCTGCCTCCTTTGTCAAAGATAAGGTGTCCATAGGTGTGTTGAGTTATCTCTGGGCTTTCAATTTTGTTCCATTGATCTATATTTCTGTCTTTGTGCCAGTACCATACTGTCTTTATAACTGTAGCTTTGTAGTATAGTCTGAAATCAGGCAGGTTGATTCCTCCAGTTCCATTTTTCTTTCTCAAGGTTGCTTTGGCTATTCGATGCTATTTCCATACAAAGTATGAAATTATTTGTTCTCGTTCTCTGAAAAATACTGTTGGTGGCTTGATAGGGATTGCATTGAATCTATAGATTGCTTTGGGTAGTTTACTCATTTTCACTATATTGATTCTTCCAATCTATGAACATGATATATTTCTCTATTTGTGTCATCTTTGATTCCTTTCATCAGTGTTTTATAGTTTTCTATATGTAGATCTTTTGTTCCTTTAAATAGATTTAGTCCTAATATTTTATTCTTCTTGTATCAATGGTGAATGGAATTGTTTCCTTAATTTCTCCTTCTGTTTTCTCACTGTTCATGTTTAGGAATACAAGGGATTTCTGTGTATTAAGTTTATAAACTGCAACTTTATTATATTCATTGATTAGCTCAGTAATTTTCTGGTGGTATCTTTAGGGTTTTCTATGGAGAAAACCATGTCATCTGCAAATAGTGAGAGTTTTACTTCTTCTTTTCCAACCTAGATTCCTTTCATTTCTTTTTCTTCTCTGTTCAGTTCAGTTCAGTCACTCAGTCGTGTCCGACTCTTTGCGACCCCATGAATCGCAGCACGCCAGGCCTCCCTGTTCATCACCATCCCCCGGAGTTCACACAGACTCACGTCTATTTAGTCCGTGATGCCATCCAGCCATCTAATCCTCTGTCGTCCCCTTCTTCTCCTGCCCCCAATCCCCCCCAGCATCACAGTCTTTTCCAATGAGTCAAGTCTTTACATGAGGTGGCCAAAGTACTGGAGTTTCAGCTTTAGCATCATTCCTTCCAAAGAAATCCCAGGGCTGATCTCCTTCAGAATGGACTGGTTGGATCTCCTTGCAGTCCAAGGGACTCTCAAGAGTCTTCTCCAACACCCCAGTTCAAAAGCATGAATTCTTTGGTGCTCAGCCTTCTTCACAGTCCAACTCTCACATCCATACATGACCACAGGAAAAACCATAGCCTTGACTAGATGGACCTTTGTTGGCAAAGTAGTGTCTCTGCTTTTGAATATGCTATCTAGGTTGGTCATAACTTTTCTTCCAAGGAGTAAGCGTCTTTTAATTTCATGGCTGCAGTCACCATCTCAGTGATTTTGGAGCCCCAAAAAATAAAATCTGACACTGTTTCCACTGTTTCCCCATCTATTTCCCATGAAGTGATGGGACCAGATGCCATGATCTTCGTTTTCTGAATGTTGAGCTTCAACCCAACTTTTTTGATCTCCTCTTTCACTTTCATCAAGAGGCTTTTTAGCTCCTCTTCACTTTCTGCCATTTCGGTGGTGTCATCTGCATATCTGAGGTCATTGATATTTCTCCTGGCAATCTTGATTCCAGCTTCTGTTTCTTCCAACCCAGCGTTTCTCATGATGTACTCTGCATAGAAGTTGAATAAGCAGGGTGACAATATACAGCCTCGACGTACTCCTTTTCCTATCTGGAACCAGTCTGTTGTTCCATGTCCAGTTCTAACTGTTGCTTCCTGACCTGCATACAGATTTCTGAAGAGGCAAGTTAGCTGGTCTAGTATTCCCATCTCTTTCAGAATTTTCCAGTTTCTTGTGATCCACACAGTCAAAGGCTTTGGCATAGTCAATAAAGCAGAAATAGATGTTTATCTGGAACTCTCTTGCTTTTTCCATGATCCAGCGGATGTTGGCAATTTGATCTCTGGTTCCTCTGCCTTTTCTAAACCGAGCTTGAACATCAGGGAGTTCACAGTTCACATATTGCTGAAGCCTGGCTTGGAGATTTTTGAGCGTTACATTACTAGCATGAGAGATGAGTGCAATTGTGCGGTAGTTTGAGCATTCTTTGGCATTGCCTTTCTTTGGAATTGGAATGAAAACTGACCTTTTCCAGTCCTGTGACCACTGCTAAGTTTTTCAAATTTGCTGGCATATTGAGTGCAGCACTTTCACAGCATCATCTTTCAGGATTTGAAACAGCTCAACTGGAATGCCATCACTTCCACTAGCTTTGTTCGTAGTGATGCTTTCTAAGGCCCACTTGACTTCATATTCCAAGATGTCTGGCTCTAAATTAGTGATCACATCATCATGATTATCTGGGTCATGAAGATCATTTTGTACAGTTCTTCCATGTATTCTTGCCATCTCTTAATATCTTCTGCTTCTGTTAGGTACAGACCATTTCTGTCTTTTATCGAGCCCATCTTTGCATGAAATGTTCCCTTGGTATCTCTAATTTTCTTGAAGAGATCTCTAGTCTTTCCCATTCTGTTGTTTTCCTCTATTTCTTTGCATTGATCGCTGAAGAAGGCTTTCTTATCTCTTCTTGCTATTCTTTGGAACTCTGCATTCAGATGCTTATATCTTTCCTTTTCTCCTTTGCTTTTCGCCTCTCTTCTTTTCACAGCTATTTGTAAGGCCTCCCCAGACAGCCATTTTGCTTTCTTGCATTTCTTTTCCATGAGGATGGTCTTGATCCCTGTCTCCTGATTGCTGTGAATTCTTTGTCTTAATTTTTGAAACTAACTTCACTGAATGAAATGGTGGCTATGTTACTTGCCAAGGCAGAAGTTACAACTCTGAACGCTTAAGTGGTGATATTTCAATCTATTTGATGTTGTGGACTGCTTTCAGGTGTCCCTTTTGGGTAACACAGGGAGAGGAACAGGGCTGAGGGCCTGGAAAACTGGCACCGTTCTGATGCTCCCAGCTTTACTTCCAACAGAATGACCATGTTGTTTTACATAGCAGTTTGTTTGAAAAAGGGTTTAAAGGCTCTTAAACAACACTGAACATCTTTTAATTTTCATTCATTTCATTTAATCAGTATTCAGTAAAGTTATTCACACCTATTAGGTTATTATTTTTAAAAAGGTTGAGGATGTGGAGAAATTGCAAACCTCGTGCATTTCTGGTGGGAATATAAAATGGGGCTGCCACTGTAAAAAAAATATAGTGGCAATTCCTAAAAAATTAAATGTTAGATTACTATATGATGGGGAAATTTCAATTCTGGGCATATACCCCAAAGATGTGAAATCAGGGACTCAAACAAATATTTGTACACTAATGTTCATTGCACCATTATTCATAACAGCCAAAATGTGGCAGCTTCCAAAATGTTCATCAGTGGATGAATGGATAAAAATGAAGTGGCATATATGTACAATAGAATATTACTATCATTTTAAAAAAGAAAGGGGATTCTAACACATGCTGTAAGATAGATGAATCTTGAAGATATTTTGCCTAGTGAGATAAAGCAAGTCTCAAAAATCCAACTAATATTTGGTTCTCCTTACATGACATACCTAGAGTAGTCAAATTCAAAGAAATAGAAAGTAGAATGGTGTCTGCCAGAGTTTAGAAGAGAAAGGAATGGGGAGTTAGGGTTTAATGACTGCAGAGTTTCAGTTTTGCAAGATGAAAAGTTCTGAAGATGGATGGTGGTTATGATTGAAAACCAGTGTGAATGTATTTAAAGCCACAGAACTGTACAGTTAAAAATACTAAAATGATAAATGCTATGTATAATTTACTTCATTAAAAATATTTTTAAAAAACAGCTGTTAGATACCAGGAACATATTGGTGTTTATCAGAGGCAGGAGGTAGGGATGGGAGGCAAAATAGGTGAAATGATTTAAAAGATGGAAACTTCCAGTTATAAAATGAACATCATAGTGATGTAATGTACAGCATGGCAACTATAGTTACAAACATTCTATTGCATATTTGAAAGTTGCTAAGAGAGTAGATCCTAAAAGTTCTTATCACAAGGAAAAAAAATATGTAACTGTATTGTGATGGATGTTAACTAACCTTATTATGATGATCATTTTACAATATATACAAATATTGAAACATGTTGTAAACCTGAAACTACTTAATGTTATGTCAATTATACCTCAATTAAAAATAAGTTAAAGATATATACCTACCATATGATTCAACATTCCATTCCTAGACAGAACACAAGAAAAATGAAAGCTTATCCCCATACAAAGACTTGTACATGACTGTTCATAGCAGCTTTATATGGAACAGCCAAAAACATAGAAGCAACCCAACATTTGCCCACAGGTGAATGAATAAACAGATTGTCGTATTTTCATGTAATGTAATACTACTTGCAATGTAGTACTCTAAAAAGGAATTAGATACTGATTACCCAACAGTATAGATGTATCTCAAATAATTGTGCTTAGTGAAAGAAGGCAGACAAGAAAAGAATACATACTTATGATTACATTTATATAAAGTTAGAGTAAATGCAAATTAACCTCTAGTGTCACAAAGCAAATCAGTGGTTGCTTGGGGAGGCAAGGGTACAAGGAGAAGCAAAAGAGCAGGAGGAGACTTTGGGGAGTTATGGATGGTATGTTCATTATCTTGATTGTGGTCACTGTTTCATGGGTGTATAGATTTGTCAAAATGTATCAGATTGTACACTTTAAATATATACAAGTTGTGTGCCTGCATGCTAAGTTGCTTCAGTTGTGTCCAACTCTTTGCAATCCTATAAACTGTAGCATGCTAGGCTCCTTTATCCATGGGATTCTCTGGGCAAGAACACTGGAGCGGGTTGCCGTTCCCTTCTCCAGGGGATCTTCCTGACCCAGGGATCAAACCCGGGTCTCTTATGTCCCCTGCATTGGCAGACAGGTTCTTTACCACTAGTGCCACCACAGAACCTCACATACAGCTTACTATATATCAATTCTGCAGAGACACATACACCCAATATTCATTTCAGTGTGTGCGTGTTAGTTGCTCAGTCATGTCCGACTCTTTGGGACCCCATGGATTGTAGCCTGCCAGGCTCCTTTGTCCGTGGAATTCTCCAGGCAAGAATAATGGAGTGGGTTGCCATTTCCTTCTCCAAGGGATCTTCCTGACCCAGGTATCAAACCCAGGTCTCCTACATTGCAGGAAGTTGCTTTACCACCTGAGCTACTAGGGAAGGCCCTATATATCAATTATACCTCATTAAATCTGTTAAAACAAAACAAAAATAGCATGGCAGGTTTTAAGACTGCAGATTAAAGATGAAAAATTTCCCAAAGACTATCAAGTGAGATAGCTTCTAGAGTACATGAAAGATACTGAGGAATACAAGGAGTTTTTTATGAAGTGCTTATTCTGGGTAAGAATCTTGGTTTTGATTCCTAAACAGAATGATTAGTAAAGATAAAAGAAATGCAAAAAGCAGGGGAAAATAATTCAAAGGCAATACATGTGAATACTTTGACTAATCCAAAAGAATTGGCCCCTGGGATTGCCCTGGTGGTCCAGTGGCTAAGACTCTGCATTCCCAGTGCAGAGGGACTAGGTTCAATCGCTGGTCAAGGAACTAGATTTCACATGCCTCAGCTAAGATTCCACATGTTGCAACTAAGACCTGGCACAGTCAAATAAATACTGAAAATTATTTGTTCGTAATCACTCATTAGGCAATTAAAACTGATTATAAATGGATCATGTGATAAACATGACCATCATAACAAGCCAATCACTGTATATGATCCAATTAAAGCAGCTCCTGTGCTTGGATGTAACTCAAATGATTCCTGATAGGCTAGAACTGTTAATGCATTTTTACTTTTTCTTCAGCAGGTTAAGTCACTTTAACTTGTATTGCTAGAGTCTAAGAGGTTGTTTCAGAATCTAAGACTATCCATTTCTTAAAATTATTGTGTTAAGAAGATTAAAAAGAGATGGCTTTCAGTCATTGATTTTATCAACCCAATTTGGAAAGATTCAGACTTGGACATCAAAATATTATGAGTCATCCAATGTTACAGAGCTAGCTATTTACAATGCTGGAAATAGGGGGGGGGGCAGAAATAGAAACAAAATGGACCTTATAAACATTAGATACTTACAAGGATTATCTCCTCAATGGTTCAATGAAGCCCAAATTATACACCACCAAACAGAGCAACTTAGAGTACAAATTGCATTACCTTCCTAAAAAAAAAAAAATTAGATTCGAAGACTGACTTTTCTCAATGATGTTTTAATAAAATATCAAGGAAAGTTGGGATTTACTAAACTTTGTTCTACTTCATAAAAGTTCTCTCTTGTTTCCTAAATGCTGACTATAATTGAGGTGGAAAAGGTCTGTTAGAATTCTTTCATTTCCACAGCATACAGAAACTGTAGCTGAAAGTTTCCAAACTGGAAAGAGTTATTAAACCTGAATTAAGATTCAATTACTCCTTGGCATGGGAAGGTTTTTTTTCTTTGTATTCAAAAATCTATGTGTGTTTTGTGAGTTAAAACTTGAAAACTTTGTGTAAAATTTGAAATTTGGTTTTATTCCTAATAACTTTCATTTAAAAAGGTTTTATTTGAATTTTTGAAATATATTCCATTTTTCCTCAACCATATTAACCTTCTCATTTCACTTTGAAACTAAATGACAAGGTGACTAAGTATAATAGAAAAATACCAGGATCTTCCAGTTTTGTTTTGGGTAGATTGCAGGAGGTAAAGACTAGGATTTAGAGCCCAACTATTTCAATCAACCCTTAATTTTCAGCTCCTCTCTTGATAAAGAAGTTTTGTTGTTGCTGCTTTTCCTTTATTGTTCAAATTATTTGGCTTTACAAACAATTCTTTGATAAACTGATTTGTGTGCACATTTATTTCTCCTATATGTAATTTTTCTGCAGATGAATTCCAAGAAGTAGAAATGTTGTGAAATTATTGAACCCTAACGTGAGTCTGAGTGAACTCCGGGAGTTGGTGATGGACAGGGAGGCCTGGTGTGCGGTGATTCATGGGGTCGCAAAGAGTTGGACACGATGGAGCAACTGAACTGAACTGAACTGAATGTATGTTTGGGGCTTCCTAGGTGGTGCTAGTGGTAAAGAACCCTCCTGCCAATGCAGGAGAGGTAAAAGATGCAGGTTCCATTTCTGGGTCAGGAAAATCCCCCGGAGGAGGGCATGGCAACCCACTCCAGTATTCTTGCCTGGAAAATCCCCATGAACAGAGGAGCCTGGTGGGCTACAGTCCATTGGGTCACACGACTGAAGCATACACATGCAATACATGTTTTGTGATAGATTTTTTAATGTCTTTGTGAGTGAGTTTTGGTATATTTTTTGCAAGGATTATCTATTCATTGTGGTCTTTTAATTTATTTGCACACAGTTGAACAGAATAGTCTCATTATTCCTTATCTGTGCTTATTTCATCATTATTCATTTTTTGAAAATACCCCAATGTTTTATGTTGATTAGCTACCTGCTTCTCAATTTTATTGTTATTCAAAGTACCAACTTTTTTTTCTTAAATCCATTAATTCTTAAGGCCTTTTAATTCTTCTGAGTTACCTTCTATTTGTCTTTTTTTCCTTAACATTTTTGGTTTGATGATTCATATATTTTTAGTTTTTTATTAGTATAAGTATTTAAGAATGGAATTTAATTGGGCAGTGCTCTACACGCATCACATAGCTTCTGATATCTAGTATTTCTCTTATCATCGTGTGTTATATATCCTAAGATTTCAATTTCTCTTTGAATTGTTTAAGAGAAAGTGTCTAAAGAAGGATTTTTTGTTTCCTAGTTTTGTCATTACCTTCCACTTTATTGAATTGCAATTAATGAATATTCACATTGTTTTGCATTTCTTATACTTTGAAAAATGATGTTTCACTTCTGGCAAAGTATTCAGTTTTTTTTTTAAGATATTTCAGAGGTCCTTTAATACAAAATACATTCTATATTTTATTATTTTTATTTTTTGGCTTCACGCCACGGCATGTGGCACCTTTGTTCCCTGACCAGGGATCAGACACTTGCTCCATACATTGGAAGGCAGAGTCTTAACCACTGGACCACCAGGGAAGTCCTCATTCTGTATTTCATTGTATAGAATATGATACACACCAAAAAATCTACCTTACCAGTTGTGCTATTTAGGTTTTCTATATTTATTCTTTGTCCACTTGGCCTGACGTGTACTGCTACCAATTATAAATTTTGGTTTACTTTTTTCAGGCTCCTCCATCCTCCACACTATCTCTCAGAGTTTGCTCAAACTCATGGCCATTGAGTCAGTGATACCATCCAACCATCTCATCCTCTGTTGTCCCCTTCTCCTCCTGCCTTCAATCTTTCCCAGCATCAGGGTCTTTTCCAGTGAGTCAGCTCTTCACATCAGGTAGCCAAAGTTTTGGAGCTTCAGCTCCAGCATCAGTCCTTCCAATGACTATCCAGGATTGATTTCCTTTATGATTGACTGGTTTGATCCCCTTGCTGTCCAAGGGACTCTCAGGAATCTTCTCCAGCACTACAGTTCAAAAGCATCTAATTTTTGACACTCAGCCTTCTTTGTGGTCCAGCCTTCACATCTGTACACGACTATTGGAAAAACCATAACTTTGACTATATGGACCTTTGTTGGAAAAACAATGTCTCTGCTCTTTAATACTCTGTCTAGGTTTGTCATAGCTTTTCTTGCAAGGAGCAAGTGTCTTGTAATTTTATGGCTGCAGTCACTGTCCGTAGTGATTTTGCAGCCTGAGAAAATAAAGTCTCTCACTGTTTGCATTGTTTCCCCATTTATTTGCCATGAAGTCATGGGACTGGATGCCATGATCTTAGTTTTTGAATACTGAGTTTTAGGCCAGCTTTTTTATTCTCCTCTTTCACTTTCATCAAAAGACTCTTTAGTTCCTCTTAGCTTTCTGCCATTAGTGTGGTAACATCTGCATATCTGTTGTGGGGCCTGGAACTTTTACAACACTGTGAGAACTTCTTTGTTTGTAAGTCACCTGCTAGGTGGCTCTATACTGGGGCTAATGGCAACTTCTTCCAAGAGGGCTTATGCAACACTCTGTGCCTCCCAGGACTGCTGCTGCCTTGTCCTTGTGACAGGCCACTGTTGACCCATGCCTCCTCAAAAGAAAGAAAGAATTGAAGTCGCTCAGTTGTGTCCGACTCTTTGCGACCTCATGGACTGTAGCCTATCAGGCTCCTCCGTCCATGGAATTTTCCACGCAAGAGTACTGGAGTAGGTTGCCATTTACTTCTCCAGGGGATCTTCCTGACCCAGGGATCAAACCCAGGTCTCCTGCATTGCATGAAGAAGATGCTTTACCTTCTGAGCCACCAGGGAAGCCCCTCAAACACTCAAAGTCAGATCTGGCTCAGTCTCTTGTGGGGGTTACTGCTCCTTTTCCTGGGTCCTGGTGAACACAAGTTATTGTTTGTGCCCTCCAAAAGTCTCTAGTGGGTATGAGGTTTGATTTTTAAGTGAGATTGCACCCCTCCTACTGTCTTGTTGCCCTTGGACATAGTGTACTTGAACAACAACAACAGTCTGCATATCTGAGGTTGTTAATATTTCTCCTGGCAGTCTTGATTCCAGCTTGTGATTCATCCAGCCTGGCATTTTGCATGATGTACTATGCATGTAAGTTAAGTAAATAGGGTGACAATATACAGCCTTGATGTACTTTCCCCATTTTGAACAACTCTGTTGTTCCATGTCCGGTTCTAACTGTTGGTTTTTGACTTGCATACATGTTTCTCAGGAGGCAAATAAGGTGGTCTGGTATTCTCATCTTTTTAAGAATTTTCCAGTTTGTTGTGATCTATAGTCAAAGGCTTTAGTGTAGTCAATGAAGCAGATGTTTTTATGGAATTCTCTTGCTTTTTCTATGATCCAAAGGATGTTCACAATTTGATTTTAATAGCACTTTCCAAATTCTTCTTTTTTTCCTACAATATTTGTAACTCAGTGAGTTGATTGTAGTACCTAGTTTCATTTTTCCTTGAGATAGTTCTAATTTTACTTTCATTTCTGTGATGTGTTTCTCTGATCTTTTTTTTCTGAAGTGTTACAGAAGAACATAGTATCACTTATTATCTTTCTCTATGTCACAATAGTTCTTGCATCTCTTCTTTATTCTCTTTTAGAGAGAATATGGCTTTGATGATTTTTTAAATTTTGGGGGTGAAATATTTTGCCACAGTTCTCATCTGTCTTGTTGCAATATTATTCTGGTAAAAAAAATTTTTTTTAACTTGCCAAGCACCTTTCCTGTCACTGTCTCTCATACTTCTTATGTGTGTGTTGTGAATTTTTAAAATCTTTTGAATGAGGTTTATTTTTGTTTTTTAGACAAGTTATCTCCTGGAAGTTGTCTTAAAGGGGATAGGGCTCTACTCCAAGGTAAGAGTTACTTATTTGTGCTTGAGGATTTTGTCAGTGTTCTGTTAACTTTTATTGTTTTTCCTGGCCCAAAGAAACAGACAGATGTAAGCAATACATCTTGGCATATGAATACCAATACCAATGAGAATGCCACAAATATAGGTTGCTTCCTGGAAATTTAAATTGTCTGTGTGCTTCTTTGTTCCACTATTACCTCTTCAATATTGTGGAAGCAAACCAGATCTAGAGAAACTCACAATATTGGTGTATGCATAATTTTCTTGCTGTTGAAATTGAGGAGCTCACATTTCACACTTCAAAATACCCACCTTATATTAGGAAATTGAAAATTTCTGACTTTATAAGATTTGTGGTTCTATATTTCTTCTTTTACTTTCTTCTACAATCATGCTTGATTTCATTGTTTGGAACACATTCCAGTCATTTTTTGTTTCAAGGTTTTCTCTGAATAAGGTTCAAAAAAAAAAAAAAATCAGAGCTTGCATGTATCTTTCTCCTGTTTCTTGTTGCTTTTAGGGTGACTTCCAAGAAGAGAATAGAATGTACAACAAAACATTTGCATCTTGAAACAGACCAAAAGTGTCATATTTTTAAAAATAATTAAATGAACAAATACCATAAATAATAGGTTTCTCAAAAATACAATATACTCATTCACCACTAAGATTGCTCTAGTCCAAATTTTTCCTTACCACTACTCTGTCTGAGCATTTCTAAATTTTGCTGGAATATTTTAAAATTGGTCGATCAATCTCACCAAATTAAGTAGGCTACTTATATTCCTATACCTGCTTAATCCACTTTTTTCTCCCTTGTGATGAGAACTCTTAGGGTTTACTCTTAATTTCCACATATATATAAACATTAATTATCTTTATCATGTTGTACATTTTATCCCTAGTACTTACATATCTTACAATGGGAAGTTTGTACCTTCATCTAATTCCCCCTACCCCTCCACACCTGCCTCTGGTATTCACAAATCTTATCTTGCTTTTTCTGATATTTTTTTGTTTGCTGATTTATTTGTTCTAAGTGTAATTGACCTAAAACACTATGTTAGTTTCAGTTAGAAAACATGGTAATTTGATATTTCTATGCATTTCAAAGTGATCACCACAAGAAATCTAGTTACTCTCTGTCACCATACAAAGATATGACATAATTACTGACTATATTACCCACACATGTGACTCACATTTTTTGCAACTGGAAGATTTTACCTCTAATTCCCCTCACATATTTCTCTCCTTCCCCTGACCCACCTCCCCTGTGGCAACCACATGTTTAGTCTTTCTGCTATGACTTTTGTTTTGTTTTCTTATGTATGTTTATTTGCTTTGTTTTTAAAATTCCACATAAGTGAAATCATACAGCATTTGTCTTTCTCTAACTTTATCTCACTTAGTATAATACTCTCTAGGTCCTTCTATGTTGTTGCAAATGGCAAGATTTCATTATTATTATCATTATTTTTTATGGATGAGTAATATACCATTGTGTATATATATAACAAATCTTTGTCCATTCAACAAGTGACGGTTACTTTGGTTGCTTCCATATATTGGCTATTGTAAATAATGCTGCAATGAGCATATTGAGTGCATGTATCTTTTCTAATTCGTGTTTTTATTTTAATCAAATAAATATTCAGGAGTGGAATTACTTAATCAGATGGTGGTTCTATTTTTAATTTTTTGAGGAATATCCATACTGCTTTCCCTAGTGGCTGTACCAGTTTACATTCCCACTAACAGTGCATTAAGGGCTCCTTTTCTCCATGTTGTCACCAACACTTGTTATTTTTTGTCTTTCTGGTAAGTGTGAGGTGATATCTCATTATAGTTTTGGTTTGCATTTCCCTGTTGAGTAGCGATATTGAGCATCTTTTCACCTGTCTATTAGCCACCTGTATGTCTTCTTTGGAAAGATACCTATTCAGGTCTTCTGCCTATTTTAAATCAGGTTATTTGTTTCTCTGATGTAGAATTGTATGAGTTCTTTGTATATTTTGGATATAACCCCTTATGAGATATATCATTTGCAAATATGTCTCACATTCAGTAGCTAGCTTTTTTGTTTATTGATAGTTTTCTTCACTGTGAAGAAGTTTTTTAGTTTGATGTAGTACCATTTTTTATTTTTGCTTTTGTTTATCTTGGCTGAGGAGACATAAACAAAAAAAAGTTACTAAAACCAATGTTAAATAAAAAAGTACTGTCTATGTTTCCTTCTTGAAATTTTATGACTTCAGGTCTTACATTCATCAAGCACTTTGAAGTTATTTTTATCTTTGATGTGAGAAAGAACTTTAGTTTGATTCTTTTGTGTGAGGCTATCTAATTTTCCCAATACCATTTATTAAGGAGGCTATCGTTCCCCCATTGTATATCCTTGCCTTCATTGTCTTGGATTAATTGACCATAGATGTGTGGAGTTTTTTATAGGCATTCTAGGTGAACATTGACTATGTGTCTGTTTTTGTACCACTTCCATACTCTTTTGATTACTGTAGTTTTGTATTATAGCTTGAAATCAGGGATCATGATACCTCCAGCTTTTTCCTTCAGTCTTAATAGGGGTTTCTGTGTTTCCATACAAGATTAAGGGTTATTTTTTTCTAGTTCTGTGAAAAGTGCTGTAAATATTTTGATAAAGAATTACTCTGAAACTATAGATTGACTTGCATCAGTTCAGTTCAGCTTTTGACTGTGTGGATCACAATAAACTGTGGAAAATTCTGAAAGAGATGGGAATCCCAGACCACCTGACCTGCCTCTTGAGAAACCTATTTGCAGGTCAGGAAGCAACAGTTAGAACTGGACATGGAACAACAGACTGGTTCCAAATAGGAAAAGGAGCACGTCAAGGCTGTATATTGTCACCCTGCTTATTTAACTTCTATGCAGAGTACATCATGAGAAATGCTGGGCTGGAAGAAGCACAAGCTGGAATCAAGATTGCCGGGAGAAATATCAATAACCTCAGATATGCAGATGACACCACCCTTATGGCAGAAAGTGAAGAGGAACTGAAAAGCCTCTTGATGAAAGTGAAAGAGGAGAGTAAAAATGTTAGGTAAAGCTCAACATTCAGAAAACTAAGATGGCATCTGGTCCCATCAGTTCATGGGAAATAGATGGGGCAACAGCAGAAACAGTGACAGACTTTATTTTGGGGGGCTACAAAATCACTGCAGATGGTGACTGCAACCATGAAATTAAAAGATGCTTACTCCTTGGAAGGAAAGTTATGACCAACCTAGATAGCATATTGAAAATCAGAGACATTACTTTGCCAACAAAGGTCCATCTAGTCAAGGCTATGGTTTTTCCAGTGGTCATGTATGGATGTGAGAGTTAGACTGTGAAGAAGGCTGAGCACCGAAGAATTTATGCTTTTGAAGTGTGGTGTTGGAGAAGACTCTTGAGAGTCTCTTGGACTTGCAAGGAGATCCAACCAGTTCATTCTAAAGGAGATTAGCCCTGGGTATTCTTTGGAAGGAATGATGCTAAAGCTGAAACTCCAGTTCTTTGGCCACCTCATGCGAAGAGTTGACTCATTGGAAAAGACTCTGATGGTGGGAGGGATTGGGGGCAGGAGGAGAAGGGGACGACAGAGGATGAGATGGCCGGATGGCATCACTGACTCGATGGCTGTGAGTTTCAGCGAACTTCAGGAGTTGGTGATGGACAGGGAGGCCTGGCGTGCTGAGATTCATGGGGTCGCAAAGGGTCGGATACGACTGAGCAACTGAACTGAACTGAACAAAAATTTGAAAACTCACTGTATGAGCTCAATGGTTGAGTGATGATGATAAAGTTAAAAGTAATGAATATGAAGACAAAGTAAGAGTTTAATCAATTGGAAAAACAGTGAAATTAGTGTGGAAAAAAGTAATGAATGTAGCGTCAGGGACTTGTGTGGGTAAGAAACAAAACTTTAGAATTTGTCTCACTGGAGTCATAAAGACAAGAAAAGGAGATTGTGGCAGGAAAAAAATGTATTTGAAGAAACAGTAGCTAAAAATTTACCAAATTTGGTGAAAGAAATAAACCTACAGGTTCAAGAAGCAGACCAATATTCAAAAAGCATAGATCCAAAAAAGTCTTCAATATAAACTTCATAATTAAACTTCCAAAAACAAAAGACAATTTTTAAAATAGCTAAAAATCAGAGAGAACAGACACATTACCTACATAGGAACACCCATTTAAATGACACTGGATTTATTGTCTGAAATGATAAAGTCCAGAAAAAAGTGGCAAAACATTTTTGAAATACTTAATGAGAAGAAAAATGTTACCTATAAATCCTATACCCAGTGAAATATCCTTTAGGAACAGAGGGGAAATCAAGACATTCTTGGACAAAGGAAAATTAAGAACTTGTCATTAGCATACCTCTCCTATTAGAATGGCTAAAACAAACTCTCCAAACAAAAAGAAAAGGATAACAGAAGACTGGGAACTTGAGAAATGAAAAATTAGAATCAGTAATCATAAGAGTAAATAAAATACACGATCCTTAACCCTATGAGTTTCTTAAATCATATTTAATGAATGAAGTAAAAGTTATATCATCATCTGATATAGTATTCAGCATGTCTAAAGGAAGACTGTGTGGATCACAATAAACTGTGTAAAATTCTGAAAGAGATGGGAATACCAGACCACCTAACCTGCCTCTTGAGAAATCTGTACGCAGGCCAGAAAGCAACAGTTAGAACTGGACATGGAACAACAGACTGGTTCCAGATAGAAAAAGGAGTACGTCAAGGCTCTATATTGTCACCCTGCTTATTTAACGTATATGCAGAGTACATCATGAGAAATGCTGGGCTGGAAGAAACACAAGCTGGAATCAAGATTGCCAGGAGAAATATCAATAACCTCAGATATGCAGATGACACCACCCTTATGGCAGAAAGTGAAGAGGAGCTAAAAAAACCTCTTGATGAAAGTGAAAGAGGAGAGTGAAAAGGTTGGCTTAAAGCTCAACATTCAGAAAATGAAGATCATGGCATCTGGTCCCATCACTTCATGGGAAATAGATGGGGAAACAGTGGAAACAGTGTCAGACTTTATTTTTGGGGGCTCCAAAATCACTGCAGATGGTGATTGCAGCCATGAAATTAAAAGACGCTTACTCCTTGGAAGAAAAGTTTTGAGCAACCTAGACAGCATATTCAAAAGCAGAGACATTACTTTGCTGACTAAGGTCCATCCAGTCAAGGCTATGGTTTTTCCTGTGGTCATGTATGGATGTGAGAGTTGGACTGTGAAGAAGGCTGAGCACCAAAGAATTGATGCTTTTGAACTGTGGTGTTGGAGAAGACTCTTGAGAGTCCCTTGGACTGCAAGGAGATCCAACCAGTCCATTCTAAAGATCAACCTGGGGATTTCTTTGGAAGGAATGGTGCTAAAGGTGAAGCTCCAGTACTTTGGCCACCTCATGCAAAGAGTTGACTCATTGGAAAAGACTCTGATGCTGGGAGGGATTGGGGGCAGGAGGAGAAGGGGACGACCGAGGATGAGAAGGCTGGATGGCATCACTGACTTGATGGACATGAGTCTGAGTGAACTCCAGGAGTTGGTGATGGACAGGGAGGCCTGGCGTGCTGCAATTCATGGGGTCGCAAAGAGTCGGACACGACTGAGTGACTAAACTGAACTGAACTGAAAGGAAATACTTAAGACTCTTACTTAAAGGCAGAGCAGTGATTATTTTGTAATATATAAAAATATGAAATCACTATGTTTTGTACCAGGTACTAACATAATGTTGTGGGTCAGTTATACTTGAATAAACAAAAAACAAACTCAAAAGGGATGAGATTTCTGGTTACCAAAGGAAGGGGTTGAGGGGAATAGCAATCAGATGAAGGCAATCAAATAGTATAAGATTCCACTATAAGATAAATAAGTACTAAGGATGTAATATATAACAATAATAAATATAATACTGTTGAATTTTATATATGGGGCTTCCCAGGTGGCGCTAGTGGTAAACAACCTGCCTGTCAATGTAGGAGACATAAGAGTTCGTTCCCTGGATTAGCAAGATCCCCTGGAATAGGAAATGACAACCCACTCTAGTATCCTTGCCTGGAGAATCCCTTGGACAGAGGAGCCTCGTGGCTATGATCCACAGAAGTGCAAAGAGTTGGACACAACTGAAATGACTTAGCACAGAATACACACATGTGATATATGAAACTTGTTAAGAGAGTAAATCCTGAGTTTTCATCACAAGGAAAAAAAAATTTTTTTTTATTTGTATCTATGAGATAATGGATGTTCACCAAACATATTGTGGTCATCATGAAATGACATATATAAGTCAAATCATCATGCTGTATACCTTAAACTTATACAGTGCTGTATGTCAATTATTAATACATCTTAATAAACCTGGAAGGAAACTTTTTAATGGATAAATGAAGTAAAAGTATAGTAGATTCGTTCAAAATCACTGACATTGGAGAAGGGAGAGGCAGAGTTCACCAGAGACTGCCAGCCTGTAGTTTCTACTACCCCAAGTTAGAATGAAGAAATAACACTTTGATACATATGTGTCATGGTATATTGATCCTATTAATGTTATCTTTTAGGAAAAACTATGTTTCAGTCTTGCAGGAGACATGTAAAAATAGTGGTAAAAAATGAATAAGTGAGGTAGAGAGTAAAGGTATGTAAATAGTAGGGTTTCTATTCCTCATGCAAAGTGAAGTAATAATACTGATGGAGTGTGATAAGTTATATATATATATATATCAATACCTACAGCAAAAGTTAAGAAAACTATAATGTATACAACACCATATAAATGAAACAAGACAGAATTCTACAAGGTGTTTAAGTAACTGACAAGAAGCCAAGAAAGGAGAAACAGAGCACTGAGAAATAGAGGGAACAAACAAAAAAACAAATAATAAAATAGCAGGCTTTAAGAAACTACTTCAAATATAGATGATCTAAATTCACCAATTATGAATAAAGAGATAGAGAGGATAAGAAAGCATGATCCAACTGTATACTGTCTACAGGAAAGTAATTTCAAATATAATGACATGGGCAGGTTGAAAATAAAAGCATGAGAAAAGATATATCACATAAATATTAATATCTATATTAATATCACATATAATAGATCCTTATAGCAAAGAAAATTACAGGGGACAAAGAGGGATATTACATAATGATAAAAGGATCAATCCACCAAAATATATAGCAATCCCTAATGTGTATGCACCAAACACCAGAGTTTCAAATACATAAAGCTAAAACTGACAGAACTAAAATGAGAAATAATCAAATCCACAATTATAGTTGAAGACTTAAACACCCTTTCTCCATAATTATTAGAAAGACTAGACAGAAAATCAACAAATACATAGAAGAACTGCCTAATATCAGAAAGCACTATAATCTGTCACATAAGGACACCCCACTTTATGACAGCAAAATGAAGACTTTCTCAAACAGCCATGGAATATTCACCAAAATATATCATATCCTGAGTCATAAAACAATCTCAATAAATTGAGGAAAATTGAAATCATACAGAGTATATTGTTTGACCAAAGTGAAATTAGACCAGAAATCAACAACAAAAAAGACAATAATAAAATATCCAAACTCTTGGAAAGAAAACATATCTGAAAAATCTGTGTGGTCAAAACTAAAGTCTCAAAAATAATACTTAAAAAAGAACTAAGTACAAATGAATATCAACATAAACTCTTTGAGTGGAAACAATACCAAAAGGAAAGTTTATAGCATTAATACTTACATTAGAAGTGAGGGTTCTTGAATTAAAAAGTCCAAGTTTCAAGCTCAAGAAACTATAAGAGAAAATAAACCATATATAAGTAGAATGAAGGAAATAATAAGATAAGAGCAGAAATAAATGACAGTGAAAATAAGAAACCAACAGAGAAAAATCAAAATCAAAAGCTGGTTCCTGAAAATAATAACATTGATAATGTTCTAGCAAGTCAGACAAAGATACAGAGTGAAGACACAAATGAATAATGTCAAACATGAAATATCATTAGAGATATTGCAACAATTAAAAGGATAATAAGTAATAAGAATCTCAGTCCATTTGGGCTGCTATAAAAATGCCATACTGAGCAGCTAATGATGAACATAATTTTATTATAAACAGTTATGCAGTCTGGTAGTCCAAGAAACAGGGTACCAGCAAGTTTGGGTAAGGTTTCAGACTTCTCCTCTTATTCCCAAACTGTGGAAGGAGCAAAGGATCTCCCTGGAAACTCTTTTGTAAGAGCACTAATCCTAGTAATGAAGGTTTTGCCCTCATGACTTAATCACCTCCCAAATCTCCATCTTCTCATTTTATCACCTTGGGTGTTTTATTAGGATTCAACATATGGATCTTAGGGTGATACATTCACCATAGCATAAGAAAGCAGTATAAATAACTTTATTTCTATGAGTATAAGAAATGGATGAATTCATCAAAAACTCTTAAATAACAAGATCAAATTGAGACAGCAAAAGAGACACAGATGTATAGAATGGACTTTTCGGACTCTGAGGGAGAGGGAGAGGGTGGGATGATTTGGGAGAATGGCACTGAAACATGTATACTATCATGTAAGAAACGAATTGCCAGTCTATGTTTGATACAGGATACAGGTTGCTTGGGGCTGGTGCACAGGGATGATCCAGAGAGATGATATGGGGTGGGAGGTGGGAGGGGGGTTCAGGATTGGGAACTCATGTACACCCGTGGTGGATTCATGTCAATGTATGGCAAAACCAATACAGTATTGTAAAGTAAAAATAAAAATTTTTAAAAATAAAATAAAGAATTAAAAATTGAAAATTTAAAAAGCTATCCAAAAGAAATCTTTAGACCCATGTGGGTTCACTGGGGAATCTATTAAAGATTTCTATCTATTTACTCTCAATTTATTTGCCTTTATATTTAAAATGAGTTTATATGGATAACATGTGAAGTATTTAAGCTATTAACATAGGATAATTATTTATATATTTTGATTCAGGCCCAATATTTTATTGTTTGTTTCACATCGGTTCCCTATCTTTTTTTTTTTATATGTTCATTTTTCCTGGCATTTTCTGGATTAGTTAATAATTTTAGAATTCTATTTTTATTTGTCAGTTGGTTTTTCAGCTATATCACTTTGCATGAGATGATTTTTATTAATCTATGTAGAGTTCATTGATTCTTTTTTGTCATATCTATTATATTTATTAAGACCAACCAGTAAAATTTTAATTTCAGGTATTATATTTTTTTAGTTTTAAAATTTGAATTTGTTACTTTTATATTACGTATATCTCTACTCTGATTTCCCATTTTTTTCATTAATTACAACATATTCGCTTTTAACACACTGAGCACAGTTATAAGGAATGTCTTAAAACCCTAGCCTAATAATTCCAATAGCTAATCTCAGGACTGGCATCTGTTGGTTACATTTTCCTTTGAGATGGGGTCATATTATACTGCCTTTCATATGTCAGATAACTTTGGCTTATTCCCTTCATATTTGGAATATTATGTTGTAGAGATTCTTGATTTTGTTATATTACTCCTGGAATATTGATGTTTTGGCATTAGCAAACATGTGCTTGGCATAGGGAATCAAAAAGGCTAAATGTAAAGAAATAAACATTTATAGCAGACAAAACAACCTGATAAAATTGTACAGTTACAGCAAACAAAATACATGTTAAATGAGTATTATTTTATTATGCATTAAGAAGCACACTAAAAAGTATAATAATGCTGTTTAGAATATTGTTGTATTTATCAGAACTTTAAAAAATATATAATACAGAGATGTATAGAAATAACTCCAGAAAGAATGAAGGGATGGAACCAAAGCAAAAATACTACCCAGTTGTGGATGTGACTGGTGATAGAAGCAAGATCCAATGCTGTAAAGAGCAATAGTGCATAGGAACTTGGAATGTCAGGTCCATGAATCAAGGCAAATTGGGAGTGGTCAAACAAGAGATGGCAAGGGTGAACGTCGACATTCTAGGAATCAGCGAACTAAAATGGACTGGAATGGGTGAATTTAACTCAGATGACCATTATATCTACTACTGCAGGCAGGAATCCCTCAGAAGAAATGGAGTAGCCATCATGGTCAACAAGAGAGTCCAAAACGCAGTACTTGCATGCAATCTCAAAAATGACAGAATGATCTCTGTTCGTCTCCAAGGCAAACCATTCAATATCACAGTTATCCAAGTCTATGCCCCAACCAGTAACACTGAAGAAACTGAAGTTGAACAGTTTTATGAAGACCTACAAGACCTTTTACAACTAACACACAGAATACATGTCCTTTTCATTATAGGGGACTGGAATGCAAAAGTAGGAAGTCAAGAAACACCTGGAGTAACAGGCAAACTTGGCCTTGGAATGCGGAATGAAGCAGGGCAAAGACTAATAGAGTTTTGGCAAGAACATGCACTGGTCATAGCAAACACCCTCTTCCAACAACACAAAAGAAGATTCTGCACATGGACATCACCAGATGGTCAACACCAAAATCAGATTGATTATATTCTTTGCAGCCAAAGATGGAGAAGCTCTATACAGTCAACAAAAACAAGACCAGGAGCTGACTGTGGCTCAGATTATGCACTCCTTATTACCAAATTCAGACTCAAATTGAAGAAAGTAGGGAAAACCACCTGACCATTCAGGTATGACCTAAATCAAATCCCTTATGATTATACAGTGGAAGTGAGAAATAGATTTAAGGGCCTAGATCTGATAGATAGAGTGCCTGATGAACTATGGAATGAGATTTGTGACATTGTACAGGAGACAGGGATCAAGACCATCCCCATGGGAAAGAAATGCAAAAAAGCAAAATGGCTGTCTGAGGAGGCCTTACAAACAGCTGTGAAAAGAAAAGAAGTGAAGAGCAAAGGAGAAAAGGAAAGATATAAGCATCTGAATGCAGAGTTCCAAAGAATAGCAAGAAGAGATAAGAAAGCCTTCCTCAGCAATCAATGTAAAGAAATAGAGGAAAACAACAGAATGGGAAAGACTAGAGATTCTTTAAGAAAATTAGAGATACCAAGGGAACATTTCATGCAAAGATGGGCTTGAAAAAGGACAGAAATGGTATGGACCTAACAGAAGCAGAAGATATGAAGAAGAGGTGGCAAGAATACATGGAAGAACTGTACAAAAAGGTATTCATGACCCAGATAATCATGATGATGTGATCACTAATCTCGAGCCAGACATCTTGGAATGTGAAGTCAAGTGGGCCTTAGAAAGCAGCACTACGAACAAAGCTAGTGGAGGTGATGGAATTCCAGTTGAGCTGTTTTAAATCCTGAAAGATGATGCTGTGAAAGTGCTGCACTCAATATGGCAGCAAATTTGAAAAACTCAGCAGTGGCCACAGGACTGGAAAAGGTCAGTTTTCATTCCAATTCCAAAGAAAGGCAATGCCAAAGAATGCTCAAACTACCGCACAATTGCACTCATCTCACATGCTAGTAAAGTAATGCTCAAAATTCTCCAAGCCAGGCTTCAGCAATACATGATCTGTGAAATTCCTGATGTTCAAGCTGGATTTAGAAAAGGCAGAGGAACCAGAGATCAAATTGCCAACATCTGCTGGATCATGGAAAAAGCAAGAGAGTTCCAGATAAACATCTATTTCTGCTTTATTGACTATGCCAACACCTTTGACTGTGTGGATCACAATAAACGGTGGAAAATTCTGAGAGAGATGGGAATACCAGACCACCTAACCTGCCTCTTGAGAAATCTGTATGCAGGTCAGGAAGCAACAGTTAGAACTGGACATGGAACAACAGACTGATTCCAAATAGGAAAAGGAGTACGTCAGAGCTGTATACTGTCACCCTGCTTATTAAACTTCTATGCAGAGTACATCATGAGAAATGCTGGACTGGAAGAAACACAAGCTGGAATCAAGATTGCCAGGAGAAATATCAATAACCTCAGATATGCAGATGACACCACCCTTATGGCAGAAAGTGAAAAGGAGCTAAAAAACCTCTTGATGAAAGTGAAAGAGGAGAGTGAAAAACTTGGCTTAAAGCTCAACATTCAGAAAACGAAGATCATGGCATCCGGTCCCATCACTTCATGGGAAATAGATGGGGAAACAGTGGAAACAGTGTCAGACTATTTTTTGGGCTCCAAAATCACTGCAGATGGTGACTACAGCCATGAAATTAAGATGCTTGCTCCTTGGAAGAAAAGTTATGACCAACCTAGATAGTATATTCAAAAGCAGAGACATTACTTTGCCGACTAAGGTTCGTCTAGTCAAGGCTATGGTTTTTCCTGTGGTCATGTATGGATGTGAGAGTTGGACTGTGAAGAACGATGAGCACTGAAGAATTGATCCTTTTGAACTGTGGTGTTGGAGAAGACTCTTGAGAGTCCCTTGGCCTGCAAGGAGATACAACCAGTCTATTCTGAAGGAGATCAGCCCTGGGATTTCTTTGGAGGGAATGATGCTAAAGCTGAAGCTCCAGTACTTTGGCCACCTCATGCGAAGTGTTGACTCATTGGAAAAGACTCTGATGCTGGGAGGGATTGGGGGCAGGAGGAGAAGGGGACGACCGAGAATGATATGGCTGGATGGCATCACTGACTTGATGAACATGAGTCTGAGTGAACTCTGGGAGATGGTCATGGACAGGGAGGCCTGGCGTGCTGCGATTCATGGGATCACAAAGAGTTAGACACAACTGAGCGACTGAACTGAACTGAAGTGAACTGATAGAGCTATAAAGAGAAATTGAGACATCCACAGTCATATTTTGATCCTTTAAAAAAAACTTTCTAATACTGCTTAATAAGTCATACTATTATAAGAGCACAGAAGTTTTGAATTATGCTATTAATAAGGTATATTTTATCCATTGTACATATGGTCAACATTTATTCACTTTCTGGAAATATGTGTGTGACAATAAATGACTGATTTTTTTTGGTGCTTATTCTAACTCCCTCCCCCCACCGCCCCATCATCCATATGTGGCCCATACATTGTAGTTAGACTTTTAGAATCATTTAGATATCTATGGCAGAAAGCCCAAAATATTCAAAGGATATTAAAGTTAAATATATTCAAAGCTTTTTTAAAAAAAAATCAGAGTTATGTTTGATATGGCTTTAAGAAGCAAACAAACAAAAAGCATACCTTTCTCTTCCTTTTTGATCAATAATGTGAAACACTCAAGAATTAAGAGTACATTTGTAACTAAGAGAGCTAAGCCTCATGTGGATATTGATAAAAAGAGTGTTTGGCATTTAACTGGTGTAAATAAAGCTGCTGAATAGAACTACTCCATTGATCAATATTGTTTAATTCAGAACTCCAAGACTTTTTAGCTGTAAAGGAGAAGGTATAATAAATCAAGAAAATGTTCTAACCTTGTTGTTAGATATCTCAATTTAAAAATATGCTATTTATCCTCTTATTCTCTACCAGTTTCTATAATGTAGTGAAATAAATATATTTTAAAAACAACTGTATCCCTAGCCTTCAACAGAAGCATCTGATCTTGTAAGGGTCTCTGTTAAGGCTGGATGTGTTTTTATGCACATAATTTTCTGTCGGGAGCCGCATTAGGCATTACTGACAAAATGGAGGAATGACCCCAACCCCCTCTCTTTGTCCTGCAGGCACAGACCCGGGATGAAGGAGTTTAGGCCTTGTGATTCTAACTTTTTTTTCTCCTCTCCTTGGCTGAATTGACTGAAAAGGAATATTAAGGTGCTTATTGTTCTTGAGAGGAGCATGAGAAGACACAAAGCCTTCTGCAGCTGTGCTCAGAGAACAATTCATAAATTTAATCATTGACATTTGTTTAAGGACTTTTACAAAAGAGTGCTCCAGGATGAGCACATAGGCTGCAGCTTGAAGCCATGGGAGGGATTGCTATCTGAAGCCTATTTGTGAGGAAAATGTTTATGGCAAAGGAGTTTACTGAATTTAGGGCTTAGAAATAATTAAAATAGTTAGAAGGTAAAGATTTAAGGAATGTTGTAATTTTAGCATATTTTACTATAGCTTATAGAGGTTAGGAATCTTAGAGATACTATAGCTTGAAGCTTTTTTAAGAGATAGTGAGCTCAGGATGTTAGGGGCAAACAGGATTTAGAAAGATAAGTAATAAACTGAGATATGTAGCATCAGTTACAATGTAATCACAAGTTAACTATAGGACACATTAGATGAAGTAGATAATAGATGGTAAGGCTGATTCTGAGAGAATCACTGAAGCAGGAACTCTGTTTGAAGAGCAACAATGATTTATGGACATAATAAATCTGGGTGAGGGGGAACTGAAAATGTCAAACCTCTGACCTAATGCTTTTGTAAAAGTATAAAAGAAAATCTTAAACTTGAAATAAATAGGCAGTCCAAGAAAACTGAGAGGCTGTCTTGTCACTCGCCGACACCGTTTCTCCCTTCAGGTAGAATCCCTGGCTGCTGGAGCTGGACTCCAGCAATTTTCAAATGTGGTATTAAGTCATATTGATGTGTAATTTGCTAGTGTTCATATAATTAGTGCAGTAATGGTTTGTTTCACTTTTACAATTTAGAAAAAGTTCAAGATTGTCTTTAAATTAATGGCATTCTCACTCATGAGCATTGTGATATATTTTGAATGGGAAGGAAATGAAGGTTCTACCTGGTGGTTTGAGAATTTATTATAACCAGCTTTATTCTATAGCTTAAAATGAACTCATATAACTTATATATATATATATATATATATATATAATGAACTCATATATATATATATATATATATATATTTACTGTTGTCATTTATCAAACCATCACTTAGAATTATAACTTTCTCTCTTACTTAAAAAATCAGAACTTTCTAACTGAAATACCATACATAGTAGCTATTATGAATCAAAGTAGTTCTTTTCCCCACAATTTTGTGAAAATCATAGACATCTTGGAATACATTTTTGAATGAGTCTACTGAAGAGAAGGGGACAACAGAGAATGAGATGGCTGGATGGCATCACTGACTCAATGGACATGAGTCTGAGTGAACTCCGGGAGTTGGTGATGGACAGGGAGGCCTGGCGTGCTGTGATTCATGGGGTCGCAAAGAGTTGGACACAACTGAGCGACTGAACTGAACTGAACTCTCAAGTCACTTTTCAGTCCTTGGTATGAAATTTGTGTTTTTTTTTCTTATTGACTTTAGAATCAGTTATTTTCCTTTCCTCTTCTACAATTCCACTGTGATGCATCTAAGTACGTATTTTTTTCTGGCAGTCTAATTGTGCTTCTTGAGTCTCAGGATGCATGTATTTCATCATTATGAAAAGTTTTCTGTCATGTTTTTGAATACTGCCTCTACCTCAATCACCCTCTTCTTCAAGATCTCCTACAATAGGTATATTAGTGTTTTTTTTATCATGCTTTTCTTAACTCTTAAACTATGCCAATAAATTTACATCTTTATTGTAAATACTGCATATTATATTCTTGCATTTCTGTAGTTTGAAAATGATATGTGTAGGTAAAGTTCTTGTTGTGTTTTGCATTTGTCCTGCATCTAGATAGTCTCTGAGCTTCTTGGATCTGTAGTTTGGTGTCTAACAGTAATTTGGGGAAATTCTTTCATTATTTAATATTTTTCTGTTCCTTTTTCTCTTTCTCCTCCTAGTATTCTCATTATGCATATGTTGCATAGTTTGTAGTTGTCCCACAGTTCTTTGATATTCTCTTCTTGTTTTTTTTTCCCTAGCTTTTGTCTCTTCACTTTTCAGTTTTATTGGTTTCTACTCAGATATCCTCAAGCTCAGAGATTGTTTTCTCAGCTGGGTGCAGTCTACTAAGCCCATGAGAAGCATTCTTTATTTCTGTTATTGTTTTCAGTTCATATACACAGTTGTGTCCAACTCTTTCTGACTACAGCACACCAGACTTCCCTGTCCATCACCAACTCCAGGAGCTTGCTCAAACTCTTGTCCTTCAAGTTGGTGCTGCCATCCAACCTTCTCATCCTCTGTTGTCCACTTCTCCTCCTCCCTTCAATCTTTCCCAGAATCAGGGTCTTTTCCAATGAGTCAGTTCTTCACATCAGGTGGCCAAAGTATTGGAGTTTCAGTTTCAGCATCAGTCCTTCCAGTGAATATTCAGGACTGATTTCCTTTAAGATTGACTGGTTTGATCTCCTTGCAGTCCAAGGGACTCTCAAGAGTCTTCTCCAACACCACAGTTCAAAAGCATCAATTCTTTGGTGCTCAGCTTTCTTTATAGTCCAGCTTTCACATCTATACATGACTACTGGAAAACCTGTAGCTTTGACTAGATGGACCTTTGTCAGCAAAGTAATGTGTCTACTTTTTAATATGCTGTCAAGATTGGTCATAGCTTTTCTTGCAAGGAGCAAGCATCTTCTAATTTCATGGCTATAGTCATTATCTGTAGTGATTTTGGAGCCCCCAAAAATAAAGTCTCTCACTGTTCACTGTCTCAGTGTTTAAACATTGTTAGTGTTTTAGAATTCTAGCATTTTCTTTTTGATTCTTTCTCGGAATTTCTATCTCTCTGCTTGCATTGCCCATCTGTTCTTATATACTGTATAGTTTATTTTTAGAGCTGTAAGCATCTCAATCATAACTGTTTTAAATTCCCAGTCTGCTAATTCCAACATCCCTGCTATATCTAACTCTGCTTATGAAGTTTGGTCTCTCTTTAAACTCTGGTTTTTGGTGGGTTTTTTTTTTACTTTTTTCTTTTCTTTTCTTTTCTTTTCTTTTCTTTTCTTTTTTTTTTTTTGCTTTTCAGTATGTCTTCTTGTTTTTGTTTTTTTTTTTCCCTTGATATCCAGATAGGATGTAGTGGGTAAAAGGAACTGCTATAAATAGGTCTTTAGTAATGGAGAAGAGAATGGCAACCCACTCCAGTATTCTGGCCTGGAGAATTCCATGGACTGTACAGTCCATGTGGTCGCAAAGAGTTGGACACAACTGAGCGACTTTCACTTTCACAATGTGGCGATAAGGTGTTGGGGATGGAGAAAGTGAAAGTCACTCACTCGTGTCTGACTCTTTGCAACCCAATGGACTGTATAGGTCATGGAATTCTCCAGGCCGGAATACTGGAGTAGGTAACCTTTCCCTTCTCCAAGGGATCTTCCCAACCCAGGGATCAAACCCAGGTCTCCTGCATTGCAGGCCGATTCTTTACCAGCTATGCACAAGGGAAGCCCAAGAATACTGGAGTGGGTAGCCTATCCCTTCTCCAGCGTATCTTCCCGACCCAGGAATCGAACCTGGCTCTCCTGCATTGCAGGCAGATTCTTTACCTATTGAGCTATTAGTGAAGCTTAGGAATGGAGAAGTATTCTATAATCGTACGAGTAGGTCTCACTTTTCAATGAACCTGTACCGTGGATGGTGAACTTCATATGAACTTCTCAGACCCCATCATTGCCCCTCCTTGAGTGGGACAGAATGGGTGGAGTGGGCTAGAATTTGGTATTTCTCACTCCCTTGCTAGATGCTCTGATAAAACCCCTAGAGGCTAGGCTCTGGTTAAGTATTTTCTCCTGAGGGCAGGCTTTGTTGAGAAGAACAGAATGCTCTGCCATATTTCAAAGTGGTTCCTTTCCCCCTCTTCCTGCCAGAAGCACTGGAGGTGAAATTCATAAAAGTGTTGGGGTTGTACATAGCTGGTTCCCCTGGAGTTTGTATTTGTTTGGCTTTTTCATACTGAGCCTACAGAAATTCATCATAGTTCAGATTTCCCTACCTCAGTATTGCTTCCTATAGTGGTCTGTGCTTATGAGTTTCTGCTTCAGTAATTTGCAATTCTCTTTATTTGCCTGTTCTCTTCATTTTGCTGGACAATAGTTGGCCCTGTAACCTCACTTCTCTGGTATAAGAGGAGCTGTTGATTTTTCAGTTTGTTCAACTTTTTCTTTGTTTTTAGGATGCAGTGGTGACTTCCAGCTTCTTCCATACCAGACCAGAAATAAGAAGTCTCCAAACTATGCATTCTATATCTAATGATTTTACCATCCTTGTCTAATTTTCTATTTTAACCCATTCCTTGAAATATTTTATACCAAAGAGTGCATTTTCACTTGATTCTTATTTTGGTCAAAACAACTTATTTTTTATTTACATGTACATTTTTTTTCTCTTAAGCTTTCAATCCTTTCTTTTATGTGTTTAATGAATAGGTATTTATATGGTCTCTCAGATTGTTCTTTTGTTGCCTCAAATTCTGAGCAGGCACCAAAAAGAAAAACCAGGAGAAGCATTGTCAACAATGAGTGATGATTGCATTATTTCATTTCATGTTCTGTATTTTTTAAAATTATCTCACATTAAATGAGGCTTATTTCTTCCCATGAGAATCCCTTGTCACTTTGGTCATGAGAGTATCCCTCCAGAGTGGTTTTGCATTTACTTGTATCAGGTACTATTAGATAACCCCTGACTCAGAATCAAATTTATGTCAATTTCTTAGATGCCTAGAACATATAAGTACTACCTGTTTCCATCTCACCCCACCCTTCAAATAAAGAATGGGACAAAGGTTCTAAATTCTAATGGAAAGTTTTTACTTTCCTCAATTCAGACCAATAAAATCACTTGTTATCTCTTGTTGCCAGTTGATGGGTTTTAACATTGTTTCCAATTTTACTTAAAGTATGGACTTTGTGGGTCTCATCTTTATGCAGAGATCTCAGTTCCAACTCCCTCTTTTTTCCCAAGGCTCTGAATCCTATGTCTACATGGTTTTTATACCTAACTAACTTCAAATTTATTATCTAATAAGCAACTAATACTTTCCTCTCGATTCTCTTTTCCTGGACAGACCTTGAGTAGTGCTAACTAATTTGCTTACATCTTTAGCTTTCTGTTCTTCTCCTCTGCCTATTCTTTTCTCCCTCCTTCTTCCTCTCTTTCTCCTCCTCTTTTTCTTTTTCTCTCCCTCCTTCTCTTTCTCCTTCTTCTCCTTTGCAAAGGACAGTTTATTCTTATTTGTTATAAACTTTGCTGTAAAGTTTTAAAATTATATCCAAAATGTTAAAAAAATTGTAGTTTATATTTTTCACATTAAATTTGATGACAATATCAGAAGTCTTTTTTAAAATTATCTGCAATTTTCAAGATTTAGATTGTGTTTTACTTTACTACTCTCATAGAATGTTTGCACTAAAAGGAAATTAAAATATGATCTAGTGAAGAAATCCAAAATTATAATATCTCTAGGGATCACATAGGTAATATAAATTTATGAAATGACAGGATATAAGACAATAATCAGTTCTAAGGTCTTGTTGTTGAACTGGAGAGTGTATATTTTAAAATATATAACACTATGCTAGCCAAACAAAACAGCTCCACAGAATACTTGTATCAACCTCTTATTCTATACAAACTCTCTCATTCTATATAAGATGAGATTGAGAACAGAAAAAGTCTTACCCATTTAGCACAGCTGGTCACTTGAGTCCCCGTTCTGACAATCATGACTACTGTAAACTTACAAAACAGCTAGAGAATCATACAAACTTTGCAATAAAATGTAACATTATTTGGTAGACACAATATGCTATAAGAAATTAGAATAGTGACATAAAATGATAAAGTTTTCAGTATTACCATCCTGTTTTTAAATCTTGAGCATGAAAATCCTCTTTCAGTTGCACCATAGTATTTTTTTTTTCTTGTCAAAATATCACAATTAGCTTGGCTTAGAATGTAAATGATGCTTAGAAAATGTTACTGTGAAGAAATGTTCCTCTCCCAAAAACAAGTATGATCTAGAAAGCTGTTTTGTTTTTTGTTTTTTGGGGGTCAACTAAAGCCTGGTATAAAGCAAAGTATTTATTTAATCCTGCCTTCTGAGACACAGGCTGTGACCTGCAGCCCACAGATGAAGCAAGGTGTATCTAGAGGGGGCAGAACATTACTCAGATATTATCAGCTGCTTCTCCTGCAGAATATTGCCACCTTTGATCAAATACCTCATTAGAGGAACACCAAGGAGCCCAGACAACGTTTAGAAAGACTTTTTTTTCCCTCCATGAATGGCAAATATTGCATACAGGGATTTTTCCAAGGAAAAATAATTCATTGCTTATGCTTGACTCTTCACAACTACAACAGTTCATTCCTCAGAAAAATTTTGTGAGCATAAAATAATTATGGACCCATTTTTTATAGGAAGACAATGAAGCCCAGAGAGATCAAATAAATAATTTTTATCAATTCACATAACTAGGACATGTAGAACCAAGACTCTGCCTCAGGTGTTGTGGTTACAAACCAAGCTTTTTTTTTTATTCATATATGCTACCACTCCTCATATCAGTTTACCTGGTAGGCAAGATAAATATTTAAACTTACTGTGTTATCCTTGTTAAAATGAATGTTTCCTCTCATCTGTACTAATAAAATTTGGTAAATGCGTTTACTTGATTTACAAATTATTTTGATTTTATTGTGTCTACTACATTGTTAAACCATAATCCAGATAGCTGGTATATTTTGTTCAATTGTTTAAAAAATTTTGGAGAAGACAATCAATTTCTGGTGCTTCTTTCTGTTAAAAAAAATAATAATAAAGCAAAACGTAAAATCTTTAAATGAAGAAAACAGCAAATGAGGTGGCCAGTTGAAGATTAGTCCAGGGTTGATATAAGAAAATTAGAAGATTGACATGAATCCACCACAGGTGTACATGCGTTCCCAAACATGAACCCCCCTCCCAACCCCCTCCCCACAACATCTCTCTGGGTCATGTCAATCTATGCCAAAACCAATACAGAATTGTAAAGTAAAAATTAAAAATAAATAAATAAATAAATAAAAAAGAAAGAAAATTAGAAGAATCAGTTCAGTCAGGTCAGTTGCTCAGTCATGTCTGACTCTTTGCCACACCATGGACTGCAGCAATCCAGGCCTCCCTGTCCATCACCAACTCCCAGAGCTTACTCAAACTCATGTCCATTGAGTCGGTGATGCCATCCAACGATTCCATCCTCCGTTGTCCCCTTCTCCTCCTATCTTCAATCTTTCCCATCATCTGGCTCTTTTCAAATGAGTCAGTTCTCTTCATCAGGTGGTCAAAGTATTGGAGTTTCAGTTTCAACATCAGTCCTTCCAATGAATATTCAGGACTGATTCTCTTTAGGATGGATTGGTTGGATTTCTTTGCAGTCCAAGGGACTTTCAAGTGTCTTCTCCAACACCACAGTTAAAAGCATCAGTTCTTCCGTGCTCAGCCTTCTTTATAGTCCAACTCATATCCATACACAACTACTGGAAAACCCATAGCTTTGACTAGATGGACGTTTGTTGGAAAAGTAATGTCTCTGCTTTTTAATATGCTGTCAAGTTTGGTCATAGCTTTTCTTCCAAACACCAAGAAAATTAGAAAAAAAAAAAAAACTATAAAAGTAAACTTGCCCATGGTAAGTGTCAGCTTAAAGGACTGTAAGGCTCAAGAGGGAGGTGATATATGTATAATTATGACTGATTTGCATGTTGTATGGTAGAAACCATGACAACATTGTAAAGCAATTTTCCTCTGATCAAAATAATAAAATAAAAAAGTGACTGTAAGAAACTACCTACTAGGAAGAAGTGAGAGCTTAGACTAAGAGCTTCACAAAGTCACAATGTTAAAATTCAATCAAACTTATTTCTACCAAACAACTTTCCTGGTATGAATTAATGCTGATCACATTTTTATTTCTGATCCTTCAACAATCCAAGCTCTAAAATTAATTATATTATAGACTCTTTTGCATTTAAGACTGGCATCAAGAAAGAGTGTCATAATAAGAGGAAGGAAGTACCATTTACAGATGACATGAGGTCAGTTTGTAATCAAAAAGTAATATTTCTAGTTAGCTCTGAACTACATATATGTGTGTGTGTGTGTACTATCTATACACACATTTGGATTCCACTTAGATTCCACTTGATTCCATTAGATTCATACACTTATACATACATACATTTATATTTACATACACATTTATATTATATACATCCATGTATCTGTATCTAGACATATTTGGGTTTAATTTTTATGAGCATATAAAGAAGTTTTAGACAACTGGTTTGCAAATACGCCTTTAAGCATATATGTATGTGTGTGTATATATACTTTTCCCTATAGATAATAATTTTCTAAAGTTTGAGGACCATATTCTTTTTTATCTACACACACATACACATATGTGCACATACATCCTATCCCGCCCTGTAGTGTATTTTGCTTAAAGTGGCTGTAGAAAGTAAATATTTCAATAACCTACAGCATAATAGGAAACCATCATAAAATCATCAGGAAAGGTATGATGAGGTTAAAAAAAAAAACTGATTTAGTGCTGGCCATTTCATTATGCTGTCACACAGGCACAAGAGCAAATAAAGTCAGAATGAAGCTTGTAACAAAGTAATTTGGTAACCAGAGTATGAACAGGGTATATAGATACAGTGACAAGGAAAAGGACTTGGAAATTATAGAACAGTGGCAGTAGACTTTATGTTTTTGATGTGTGGAAATGAGTGGGAAATGATCCTCACACTGCATCCTTGATTTCAGGAGAAATGACTATTGCTTTCCCAGAGATAAAGACATAAGACTCACAGAAAAGATTAGTTCTATGTTCACACTATTGACCTTAAACAGAAGAACTGTAATAATTGATAGGTTTGAAACTACATTTTTTTCCTATAAAATCACACATACATTCATACACACATATGAAAATTTAAAGAAAATCAGTGAAACCAGTTATGATGAACAGTCATAAACTAGAAGTATTTCACTTCATTTTTATGGGTTAGCCGAAAAGTTCATTCAGGTTTTTCCATAGCATCTTGTGGAAAAATCTGAATGAACTTTTTGATCAACCCACTATATTCAGTTATTAGATATGAATTTCTTGAATACTCACTTAGCAAGCACTGTTCTAAGCACTGAGATGCCAAGTGAATAATACACATTCCCTGCTCTCAAGGGATTCTAAAAGATTATGATCAGAAAACAGCCAAATTCTCTGTTTTCTCTATTCCTGGTTTATATATTTAGATATAATAGACATAATTAACTGCTTGTATAGAAAGATAATAAGTGGTAAGTACTTTAATAAGGCACAGAAAAGTCTCGCTTAATGGGAGGACTCACTAATACTTGGGCTTGATATATTAGGTTCAAGACAATTTTATACAGGAAAAGTGGGATATAATGGCTTTGATGGCAGGAACTGGAATGTTAATTTCTTGATAGGAGCACAATAAAAGAACACCACTGTAAAATCAAGAGTTTGCCTCATAACTCTTGATCCTAGGAACATAGGGGAAAAAGTGAATACTAGGCATTCAAGCCCAGACTGAAACTGTCATTTGCTTAAGCATAAATTAAAGTGGAAGTTCCACTTTCTCAGCTTTCAGAGAGTCTTTATGTGGCTTTGCAGTAATAATCCATTTTCTACAGTCCAAGAAGAAGCAACATAATATGAAATCCCTTTCACAATGTATTGTTTTAAATGACATTGACTAGTAAGCTGTCAGTTCAGTTTCTTATTTGTGGGAAACTGGTAAATACTATTTTCTTCAGTAGTTTTCAATGACAGATTTGAATGTATTCTTGTGATTCCTGAGTGGCCCAATGATATCAGGCAAGCCTTCTGCTAAATGAAGAATATAAACAATGAGTGCAAACTTGCTACACACAAAATGATTTGGAGGATAATTTCCTCTTGAAGATGAGAATATGTTCTGGCGAAGTAGAGATATAATTGTATTTTCTTCATTAGGCTCATATCATGTTCAGTTCAGTTCAGTCTCTCAGTCGTGTCCGACTCTTTGCAACCCCATGAATTGCAGCACGCCAGGCCTCCCTGTCCATCACCAACTCCCGGAGTTCACTCAAACTTACATCCATCAAGTCGGTGATGCCATACAGCCATCTCATCCTCTGCCGTCCCCTTCTCCTCCTGACCCCAGTCAAATGTATTACGTCAATTAATGGGTTCATCAATACAATTTTTTCTATTTTTTTTATTTTATAATTTCTAATTTTGTAATTATTATTTGGCTACATCATGTGGTGGAGGCTGCCATTAATCCCACCATAGACCTGCCAGAAATTACACAGGACTGGGGAAACAGACTCTTGGAGGGCACAAACAAAACCTATGCACACCAGGACCCAAGAGAAAGGGGCAGTGACCCTACATGAGACTGACCCAGACTTGCCTGTGAGTCTCAAGGAGTCTCCAGCAGAGGCGTGGGTTGGTGGTGGCCTGCTGAAGGGTCCAGGGCACTGAGTTTGGCAGTGAGTGCATGGGATCTTTTGAAGGAGGACACCATTATCTTCATTACCTCCACCATAGTTTGGTCTTAGATCAAAAAACAGGGAGGGAACACAGCCCCACCCATTAGCAGAAAATTGTATTAAAGATTTACTGAGCAGGACCCAGAGACTCCACAGAGACTGAGACAGAACTGTGTTTGAGTATATCCTGCTGAGGTACTGGTCAGCAGTGGCCTGCCACAGAGGTTCTGGGTGCAGCAGACCTGCATATAGCATAAGCCCTCTTGGAGGATGTTGCCATTAACCCCAACATAGAGCCATCAGAACTTATACAGGACTGGGAAACAGACGCCTGGAGGGCACACACAGAACCTCGTGCTCACCAGGACCCAGGAGAAAGGAGCAGTGACTGCACAAGAGACTGACCCAGACTTGCCTGTGAGTGTCCATGAGTCTCCAGTGGAGGCATGGGTCAGCGGTGGCCTGCTGCAGGATTGGGGGCCCTGAGTGTAGCAGTGCAGGCCAGGGAAATTTTGAAGGAGGTCATCATTATCTTCATTACTTCAACCATAGTTTGGCCCCAGGTAAATAACAAGGAGGGAACACAGCCCCACCCACCAACAGAAAATTGGATTAAAATTTTACTGAGCATGGCCCCACCCATCAGAACAAGACCAGTTTCCCCCTCAGTCAATCTCTCCCATCAGGAAGCTTCCATAAGCATCTTATCCTTCTCCAGCAGAGGGCAGACAGATGGAAAACCATAAGCACAGAAAACTAACCAATCTGATCACATGGACCACAGTTCAGTTCAGTTCAGTAACTCAGTTGGGTCCGACTCTTTGCAACCCCATGGATCGCAGCACGCCAGGCCTCCCTGTCCATCACCAATTCCCAGAGTTCACTCAGACTTGCATCCATCGAGTCCGTGATGCCATCCAGCCATCTCATCCTCAGTCGTCCCCTTCTTCTCCTGCCCTCAATCCCTCCCAGCATAAAAGTATTTTCCAATGAGTCAGCTCTTCGCATGAGGTGGCCAAAGTACTGGAGTTTCAGCTTCAGCATCATTCCTTCCAAAGAAATCCCAGGGCTGATCTCCTTCAGAATGGACTGGTTGGATCCCCTTGCAGTCCAAGGGACTCTCAAGAGTCTTCTCCAACACCACAGTTCAAAAGCATCAATTCTTTGGCACTCAGCCTTCTTCACAGTCTAACTCTGACATCCATACATGACTACTGGAAAAACATAGCCTTGACTAGACGGACCTTAGTCGGCAAAGTAATGTCTCTGCTTTTGAATACGCTATCTAGGTTGGTCATAACTTTTCCTCCAAGGAGTAAGTGTCTTTTAATTTCATGGCTGCAGTCACCATCTGCAGTGATTTTGGAGCCCCCAGAAATCTGACACTGTTTCCAGTTTCTCCATCTATTTCCCATTGAGTGATGGGACTGGATGCCATGATTTTCGTTTTCTGAATGTTGAGCTTTAAGCCAACTTTTTCACTCTCCTCTTTCACTTTCATCAAGAGGCTTTTTAGTTCCTCTTCAATTTCTGCCATAAGGGTGGTGTCATCTGCATATCTGAGGTTATTGAAATCTCTCCCGGCAATCTTGATTCCAGCTTGTGTTTCCTCCAGTCCAGCATTTCTCATGATGTACTCTGCATATAAGTTATATAAGCAGGGTGACAATATACAGCCTTGACGGACTCCTTTTCCTATTTGGAACCAGTCTGTTGTTCCATGTCCAGTGCTAGCTGTTGCTTCCTGACCTGCATACAGATTTCTCAAGAGGCAGGTTAGGTGGTCTGGTAGTCCCATCTCTTTCAGAATTTTCTACAGTTTATTGTGATCCACACAGTCAAAGGCTTTGGCATAGTCAATAAAGCAGAAATAGATCCAATTCAGTGAAACTGTGAGCCATGCCATGTAGGGTGGAGATCAGTGGAGAAATAACTCCAGAAAGAATGAAGAGACAGAGCCAAGGCAAAAACAGTACCCAGTTGTGGATGTGACTGGTGATGGAAGCAAGGTCCAATGCTGTAAAGAGCAATATTGCATAGGAACCTGGAATGTCAGGTCCATGAATCAAGGAAAATTGGAAGTGGTCAAACAGGAGATGGCAAGAGGGAACATGGACATTTTAGGAATCAACAAACTAAACTAGACTGGAGTGGTTGAATTTAACTCAGATGACCATTATATCTACTACTGTGGGCAACAATTCCTAGGAAGATATGGAGTGGCCATCATAGTCAACAAGAGAGTCTGAAGTGCAGTACTTCGATGCAATCTCAAAAATGATAGAATGATCTCTGTTCGTTTCCAAGACAAAAAGAAAAAAAAATCAATATCACAGTAGTCCAAGTCTATGCCCTGACCATTAATACTGAAGAAGGTGAAGTTGAAACATTCCATGAAGACCTACAAGACCATCTGGAACTAACACCCAAAACAGATGTCCTTTTCATTATAAGGGACTGGAATGCAAAAGTAGGAGGTCAAAAAATACCTGAGTAATAGGCAAATTTGGCCTTGGAGAACAGAATGAAGCAGGGCAAAGGCCAATAGAGTTCTGCCAAGAGAATGAACTTGTCATAGTAAACACCCTTTTCCAACAATACAAGTGAAGACTCTACCCATGGACATCACCAGATGGTCAATATTGACATAAGATTGATTATATTCTTTGCAGCAAAATGTGGTAAAGCTCTATACAATCAGCCAAAACAAGACTGGGAGCTGACTGGGGCTCAGATCCTGAACTTCTTATTGCCAAATTCAGACTCAAATTGAAGAAAGTAGGGAAAACCACTAGACCATTCGGTTCAGTTCAGTCGCTCAGTTGCGTCTGATTCTTTGCAACCCCACGCCAGACCTCCCTATTCATGACCAACTCCCAGAGTTTACTCAAACTCATGCCCATCAAGTCGGTGATGCCATCAAGCCATCTCATCCTCTGTCGTCCCCTTTTCCTCCTGCCCCCAATGCCTCCCAGCATCAGGGTCATTTCCACTGAGTCAACTCTTCACGTGAGGTGGCCAAAGTATTGGAGTTTCAGCTTTAGCATCAGTCCTTCCAGTGAACGCCCAGGAGTGAATTCCTTTCGGATGGTCTGGTTGAATCTCCTTGCAGTCCAAGGAACTCTCAAGAGTCTTCTCCAACACCAAGAGTTCAAAAGCATCAATTCTTCAGTGCTCAGCTTTCTTCACAGTCCAATTTTCACATCCATAACATATGTGACCACTGGAAAAACCATAGCCTTGACTAGATGGACCTTTGTTTGCAAAGTAATGTCTCTGCTTTCTAATATGCTATCTAAGTTGTCCATAACTTTCTTTCCAAAGAGTAAGTATCTTTTAATTTCATGGCTGCAATCACCATCTATACCACTCAGGTCTGGCCTAAATCAAGTCCCTTATGATAATACAGTGAAAGTGAGAAATATATTCAAGGGATTAGATCTGAAAGAGTAACTCAAGAACTACGGACGGAGGTTCCTGATATTGTACAAGAGGCAGGGATAAAGACCATCCTCAGGAAAAAGAAATGCAAAATGGTTGTCTGAGAAGGCTTTATGAATAGCTGTGAAAAGAAGAGAAGTGAAAGGCAAAGGAGAAAAGGAAAAATACACCCATTTGAAGGCAGAGCTCCAAAGAACAGCAAGGAGAGATAAGAAAGCCTTGCTCAGTGATCAGTGCAAAGAAATAGAGGAAAACATTAGAAAGGGAAAGACTAGACATCTCTTCAAGAAAATTAGAGCTACCAGGGGAACATTTCATGCAAAGATGGGCTCAATAAAGGACAGAAATGGTATGGATCTAACAGAAGCAGAAGATATTAAGAAGAGGTGGCAAGAATACACAAAAGAAATATACAAAAAAGGTCTTCACGACTCAGATAATCATGATGGTATGATCACTCACCTAGAGCCAGACATCCTGGAAGGCAAAGTCAGGTAGGCCTTAGGAAGCATCTCTACGAACAGTGCTAGTGGAGGTGATGGAACTCCAGTTGAGCTATTTCAAATCCTAAGAGATGATGCTGTGAAAGTGCTGCACTCAATATGCCAGCAAATTTGGAAAACACAGCAATGGCCACAGGACTGGAACAGGTCAGTTTTCATTCCAATCCCAAAGAAATACAATGCCAAGGAATGTTCAAACTATTGCACAATTGCACTCATCTCACATGCTAGCAAAGTAATGCTCAAAATTGTCCAAGCCAGGCTTGAACAGAACACGAGCTGTGAAATTCCAGACATTCAAGCTGGATTTAGAAAAGGCAAAGGATCAAATTGCCAACATCCATTGTATCATAGAAAAAGCAAGAGAATTCTGGGAAAAAAAAATCTTCTTCTGCTTCAGTGATTACACCAAAGCCTTTGACTGTGTTGATTACAACAAACTGTGGGAAATTCTTCAAGAGATGGGAATACCAGACCACCTGACCTGCCTCTTGAGAAATCTGTATGCAGGTCAAGAAGCAACATTAGAACTGGACATGGAACAACAGACTGGTTCCAAATTGGGAAAGGATTATGTCAATGCCTTATATTGTCACCTTGCTTATTTAACTTACATGCAGAGAACATCATGTGAAATTCTGGGCTGGATGAAGCACAAGCTGGAATCAAGATTGCTGGGAGAAGTATCAATAACCTAAGATATGCAGATGACACCACAGTATGGCAGAAAGCAAAGAACTAAAGAGCATCTTGATGAAAGTGAAATAGGAGAGTGAAAAAGCTGGCTTAAAACTCAGCAATCAGAAAACTAATATCATGGCATCTGGCATCACTTCATGGCCAATAGAAACATGGGAAACAGTGGAAACAGTGACAGACTTTATTTTGGGGACTCCAAAATCACTGCAGATGGTGACTGTAGTTATGAAATTAAAAGATGCTTTCTCCTTAGCTGAAACTCCAATATTTTGGCCACCTGATGCAAAGAACTGACTCATTTGGAAAGACCCTGATGTTGGGAAAGACTGAAGGTGGTAGGAGAAGGGGATGACAGAGATGAGATGGTTGGATGGCATCACTGACTCAATGGACATGAGTTTGAGTAAACTCTGGGAGTTGATGATGGATAGGGAGGCCTAGTGTGCTGTAGTCCATGGAGTGACAAAGAATCAGACAGGAATGAACGACTGAAGTGAACTGAACTGAGCATGGCCCACCCATCAGAAGACCAAGTTTCTCCCACAGTCAGTCCCTCCCATGAGGAAGCTTCCATAAGCCTCTTATCTTTATCCCTCAGAGGACAGGCAGAATGAAAAGCACAATCACAGAAAACTAATCAAATTGATCACATGGACCACAGCTTTGTCTCACTCAATGAAACTATGATCCATTCCCTGTAGGGCTGCCTAAGATGGATGGGTCATTGTGGAGAGTTTTGACAAAACATGGTCCACTGCAAAAGGGAATGGCAAACCACGTCAGTATTCTTGCCTTGAGAGCCCCATTAACAGGCAGAAAATATGAAACTGAAATATGAACTAGCCAGGTTGGTAGGTACCCAATATGCTACCGGAGAAGAATGGAGAGATAACTCCAGAAAGAATGAAGGGATGGAACCAAAACAGAAACAATGCCCAGTTGTGGATGTGACAGGTGATGGAAGTAAAATCTGATGCTGTAAAGAACAACAATTACATAGGTACCTGAAATTTTAGGTCTATAGATAAAGATAAATTGGAACTGGTCAAACAGGAGATGACAAGACTGAACCTTGACATTTTAGGAATCAGTGAACTAAAATGTACTAGAATGTGTGAATTTAACTCAGATGATCATTATATCTACTACAGTGGGCAATAATCCTTTAAAAGAAATGGAATATCCCACATAGTCAACAAAAGAGTCTGAAATGCAACAACAAAGACCCAGCACAGCCAAAATAAACAAAGATGTAGAAAGGTATGGACCTAACGGAAGCAGAAGATACTGAGAAGAGGTGGAAAGAATACACAGAAAAACTATACAAAAAAAAAAAAAAACTATACAGAAAGATTTTCATGACCTGGATAACCACAATGGTGTGATCTCTTACCAAGAGCCACACATCCTGGAATGTGAAGTCAAGTGGGCCCCAGTAAGCGTCACTACTGACAAAGATAGTGGAGGTGATGGAACTTCGGTTGAGATATTTCAAATCCTAACAGATGATGCTGTTAAAGTGTTGTACTCAATATGCCAGCAAATTTGGAAAACTCAGCAGTGGCAACAAGACTGGAACAGATCAGTTTTCATTCCAATCCCAAAGTAAGGCAATGCCAAAGAATGTTCAAACTACTGCACAATTGCACTCATCTCACATACTAGCAAAGTAATGCTCAAAATTGTCCAAGCCAGGCTTGAACAGAACACGAGCTGTGAAATTCCAGACATTCAAGCTGGATTTAGAAAAGGCAGAGGATCAAACTGCCAACATCCATTGGATCATAGAAAAAGCAAGAGAATTCCAGAAAAAAAAAAAAAAAAACATCTTCTTCTTCTGTGATTACACCAAAGCCTTTAACTGTGTGGATTACAACAAACTGTGGAAAATTCTTCAAGAGATGGGAATACCAGACCACCTGACCTGCCTCCTGAGAAATCTGTATGCAGGTCAAGAAGCAACAGTTAGAACTGGACATGGAATAAACGATTGGTTCCAAATCAGGAAAGGAATATGTCAATGCTGTATATTGTCACCCTGCTTATTTAACTTATGTGCAGAGTACATCATATGAAATGCCAGGCTGGATGATGAACAAGCTGGAATCAATATTGCTGGGAGAAATATCAATAACCTCAGATACACAGATGACACCAACCTTAAGGCAGAAATCCAAGAACTAAAGAGCCTCTTAATGAAAGTGATAGAGGAGAATGAAAGAGTTGGCTTAAAACTCAACATTCAGAAAACTAAGATCATGGCATCCGGTCCCATCACTTCATGCCAAGTAGACGGAGAAACAATGGAAACAGTGAGGGGCTTTATTTTGGGGGCTCCAAAATCACTGCAGATGGTGACTGAAGCCAGGAAATAAAAAAGATGCTTGCTCCTTGTAAGAAAAGTTATGACCAACCTAGACAGCATGTTGAAAAGCAGAGACATTACCAACAAATGTCCTTCTAGTCAAATCTATGGTTTTTCCAGTAGAAATGTGTGGATGTGAGAATTGGACTATAAAGAAAGCTGAGCACCGAAGAATTGATGGTTTTGAACTGTGGTGTTGGAGAAGACTCTTGAGAGACCCTTGGACTGCACAGAGATCAAACTAGTTAGTCCTAAAGGAAATCAATCCTGAATATTCATTGAAAGGACAAATGCTGAAGCTGAAGCTCCAATAGTTTGGCCACAAGATGCAAAAAACGGACTCATTGGAAAAGACCCTGATGCTTGGAAAGATTGAAGGCAGGAGGAGAAGGGGATGACAGAGGATGAATTGGCTGGTTGTCATCACCAACTCGATGGTCACGAGTTTGAGTGAGCTCTGGGAGTTGGTGTTGGACAGGGAAGTCTGGCGTGATATAGTCCTTGGAGTTGTAAAGAGTCAGACATGACTGAGCAAATGAAATGAACTGAACTGTGGCATGCGGTATCTTAGTTCCCTGACCAGGGATCGAACTCTCACCCCCTCCAGCAGAAGCACAGGTTCTAGACCACTGGGGATATTTAAATGTTTAACAAGTATAGGTCTACTTAAGGAAATGTTGGTGCATCCTATCATTGATTACAAGTGATAGTAGGGGATAGTATTCCTGTTTACATCTCAGTTTAGCTCTTTTTTTCCTCCTTTTCGAGACAGATGATCAGAGCCAATGATAGTCAAAGCTGCAGTTATTCTGCCCATGGCCTAATCTTAATCTTTCCATTATATTATTTTATTCTTTCCCTTTCTAGAATATTACAATGTATTAGTGTTTTTCAGACTGAAGTTTCAAATGAATCACTTGGAGATATTGTTAAAGTGCAGACTACTAATTGAGTAGATCTGGGTTGGAGTCTGTGATTTTCTACTAGAAAAACACCAAATTCATAGGTTCCATTCAGTTACAAATTGTAAGGATACATTCCACAGAAATGATTAATGATATGAGCTTTTTGGCATGCAAAACTAACAGTGGGAAAATGGGCTTCTTTCGTGCAGTTGCAGATTTAATCATGAATAAGATACGTTGTCATTTAAAAAAAATTACTGTGCTATTTTTCTGTAATTTAAAACATCCAATAAGAAATGTGCAAAAGTAAGCCCACATACATCTCAGTAAAGTTTTTGTTCTAATCTCAAACTTACTAAGATTCTGCAAAGAGATATCCATCAGGGCAAAACAATTCTGCCATTAATAACGGTTAAAATTGAACACAAAAAGTTGAAAAAAAATAAAAACAAAGAAACAACACTGTAAATCAGCTATACTTCAATTTTAAAAAAGAATAGTGTATGTATACACTATGTATATTTTGAGGATGTGGCTAAAAACTCAGCATGTTTACTTTAAACAATGCATTGATTAATAACAAGATGTAATTCTGGGCATGACCTTCTCAATATCAATTCCACACAGTCTCAGGTTTCCTATATTAATGATAAAACTGAAAAACATAGAACAAGTAGTGTTCATTCTGATTCCATCTATGTTTAGTTAATTGAGTTCTTTCTCTCTCTGCCTGTTTTTAGTCCATAGCTTTTAGTGATTATATATTTGGCTTCTTTGCTTATTGTATATCTCTACCTAACTTGAGAATAAAATATAAATTCATGAGGACAAGGATTTTTTAACTGCAATATGTCCAGTGCCTGCAAAGCTCTGACACATAGTAGGTGCTTAACAAACATCTGATGTATGAAAGAGAATGATACATCTATATTAGGAGAGATAACAAACACAGATTCTATTAAAATGGAATAACATAAAAGGAGATGAATCATTGATAGAAATGCCATTATACAGGGTGGTCTTAAGATGGCAGAGGAATAGGATGAGTAGACCACTTTCTCCCCCACAAATTCATTGAAAGATCATTTGAATGCTGAGCAAATTCCACAAAACAACATTTGAATGCTGGCAGAGGACACCAGGCACCCATTTTCTTCGAAAGGAGGTAGGATAAAATATAAAAGATAAGAAGAGGGACAAAAGAGTTAGGGATGAAGATCCATCCCAGGGAGGGAGTCATAAAAGAGGAGAAGTTTCCAAACACCAAGAAACTCTCTCACTGGCAGGTCTGTCGGGAGTCTTGGAATCTCAGAGGGCAACATAACTGGGAGGAAAAATAAATAAAACCCACGGATTACATGCCTAATGGCAACTCCCAGTGAAGAAGTAACCCAGATGCTCGCACCCGCCATCAGCAAGCAGGGGCTGAACAGGGAGGCGTGGGCTGCATTGTTAGGGTAGGGACCAGGCCTGAATGCCCTGAAAACAATCTGAGGGAGCTAATGTGAGATAGAAACCCAAACTGTGGGATATCCAGAGAGAGGGAAAAAAAAAGGAGAGAGAAAAAAAACTTTCCCATGAAAAGCTCTAACCTAAGGCACTGCCGGCCTACTCACAGAACAAAGGACTGAGCAAATACCAGAAGAGAGCTAGCCAGCTGCAAACTGGCCCATCCCCCACCAGAGGCGGAGAGGTAGGCCAGCGACAGCCAGAGATGGAAAGGGGTAATCTCAGCCCCAGAGACGGCATCCTCTACCAAACTGCAAGCAGGCTCCCAGCTGCTAACCCAGTCTTCTTGGGATCCTGGATGGTTGACATCCAACAGGAGGGTCGCAGCCAGAGATCAGCTCCCCAGAGGAGACACACGGCACACCTGGGACAGCGCTCCTGTTCCGCACCCAAGAAACCGAGTGGCTGGGACCAGGGAGGTGATAAGAGGCACTGCTCCACCTGAGGAGAGTGTGCTTGCCAAGTACCTGGTCACCTGATCTGCTCGGACCTGGGAAGGGCACACAACACAGGCCCAACTGAGTCTGTGCCTTTGTGGAGTACCTGAGAACCTGAACCTGAGTGGCTTCGACCTGGGAAGTGCATGCAACCCAGGGCCCGCTTTACACAGTTCGTTTGCAGAGCACCTTGGAACCTGAGCAATGTAGACTGGGAAAGCACACATGCTGTGTGTAGGGGCAAACCCAGTGTGGCTGAGACACTACGAGCACTCCCCACACTCACCAGTGATATTTGTTTGCAGTGTTCCTCCCTCCCCACAGCACGACTGACAAGTGAGCCTAAGTAAATGACCACCTTCGCCCCCTTGTGTTAGGGTAGAAATTAGACACTAAAGAGACTTGCAAACAGAAGAAGACTAAACAGAGGGAACCACTTTGGAAATAACAGGTGCAACAGATTAAAACCATGTAGTTAGCACCAACTACATTGGAAGGGGCCTATACACCTTGAGAAGTATAAGCTGGAACAAGGAACTATCTGAAACTGAACTGACTCCACACTGCCTGCAACAGCTCCAGAGAAATTCCTAGATATATTTTTACTATTATCATTTTAAAAATTTTTTTAATGTTTTTTATATTTAAGTCCTTTATTACTCCTTTAATTTTCATTTTTATAACCTACTATTACCTTGTCAAAAAAGACCCTATTTTTAAAGCAAATTTCATATATATTTTTTATAATTTTTGTGATTTTTTAAAATATTTTTGAGAGTCTAACCTCTACTCTAGATTTTTAATCTTTGCTTTTTGGTATTTGTTATCAATTCTGTACCTTTAATAATCCAATCTTCAGTATCCATTTTTACTTAGGAGTATGATTACTGGCTTGATTGCCCTCACCCCTGTTTGACTCTCGTTTTTCTCCCCTGGGTCACCTCTATCTCCTCCCTACCCCTTCTCTTTTCTACCCAACTCTGTGAATCTCTTTGGGTATTCTGGGCTGTGGAGAACACTTCAGGAACTGATTACTGGCTAGATCAGTCTCTTTGCTTTTGACCCCCCATCTTGTCCTCCTGGTCACCTTGATCTCCTTCCTCCCTCTTCTATTCTCTATGTAACTCCATGAACCTCTCTGGGTGTTCAAGGCTGTGGAGAACACCTAGGGATTTGATTACTGGCTAGATTGCTCTCTCCCTTTTTGATTCCCCCTCTTCTTCTCCTGGTCATCTCTATCTTCCTCTTCCCCCTTCTCTTCTCCATGTAATTCAGCGAACCTTTCTGGGTGTCCCTCACTGTGGAGAATCTTTTCTCCGTTAACCCAGATTTTTATCATTGGTGCTGTATGGATGGAGAAGTCTTGAGGCTACTGTAAAAATAAGACTGAAAACCAGAGGCAGGAGGCTTAAGTCAAAAACCTGAGAATGCCAGAGAACTCTTGACTCCAGGGAAAGTTAATCAGTAAGAGCTTATCCAAAAGCCTCCATATCTACACTGAAACCAAGGTCCAGACAAGGGCCAAGTTCCAGAGCAGACATACCATTCAAATTCTCCAGAAACACAGGAACATAGCCCTGAGCTTTAATATACAGGCTGCCCAAAGTCACACCAAACCCATAGACATCTCAAAACTCACTACTGGACACTTCATTGCACTCCAGAGAGAAGAGCTCTAGCTCCACCCACCAGAACGCCAACACAAGCTTCCCTAACCAGGAAACCTTGACAAGCCAATCATCCAACCCCAACCACAGGGAGGAACCTCCACAATAAAGAGGAATGAAAAACTGCCAGAATACAGAAAGGCCACCCCATACACAGCAATCTAAACAAGATGAAGAGGCAGAGAAATACTCAGCAGGTAAAGGAGCAAGATAAATGCCCACCAAGCCAAATAAAAGAGGATGGGACAGGGAGTCTACCTGAAAAGGAATTCAGAATAATGATAGTAAAAATGATCCAAAATCTTGAAAACAAAATGGACTTACAGATAAATAGCCTGGAGACAAGGATTGAGAAGATGCAAGAAACGTTTGACAAGGACCTAGAAGAAATAAAAAAAGAGTCACTATGTAATGAATAATACAATAAATGAGATCAAAGCACTCTGGAGGAAACCAACAGTAGAATAACTGAAGCAGAAGACAGGATAAGTAAGATGGAAGATAGAATGGTGGAAATAAAGGAAGCAGAGAGGGAAAAAGGGGGAAAAAAGAATTAAAAGAAATGATGACAACCTCAGAGACCTCTGGGACAATGTGAAACGCCCCAATATTTGAATCATAGGAGTCCCAGAAGAAGGAGACAAAAAGAAAGACCATGAAAAAATACTTGAGGAGATAATAGAGTTGAAAACTTCTCTAAAATGGGGAAGGAAATAGCCACCCAAGTCCAAGAAATACAGAGAGTCCCAAACAGGATAAACCCAAGGCAAAACACCCCAAGACACATATTAATCAAACTAACAAAGATCAAACACAAAGAACAAATATTAAAAGTAGCAAGGGAAAAACAACAACACACAAGGGGATTCCCATAAGGATAACAGCTGATCTTTCAATAGAAACTCTTCAGGCCAGAAGGGAATGGCAGGACATACTTAAAGTGATGAAAGAGGAAAACCTACAACTCAGATTACTGTACTAAGCAAGGATCTCATTCAAATATGAAGGAGAAATCAAAAGCTTTACAGACAAGCAAAACCTGAGAGAATTCAGCAACACCAAACCAGCTCTCCAACAAATGCTAAAGGATCTTCTCTAGACACAAAACACAGAAAAGGTGCATAAACTCGAACCCAAAACAACAAAGTAAATGGCAATGGTATCATTCTTATCAATAATTACCTTAAATGTAATAGGTTGAATGCCCCAACGAAAAGACAAAGACTGGCTGAATGGATACAAAAACAAGACCCTTATATATTCTGTCTACAAGAGACCCACCTCAAAACAAGGGACACATACAGACTGAAAGTAAAGGGCTGGAAAAAGATATTTCACTCCAAAAGAAAGCAGGAGTAGCAATACTCATATCAGATAAAATAGACTTTGAAATAAAGGCTGTGAAAAGAAACAAAGAAGGACACTACATAATGATCAAGGGATCAATCCAAGAAGAATACATAACAATTTTAAATATATATGCACCCAACATATGAACACTGCAATATGTAAGGAAATGCTAATAAGTATGAAAGGGGAAATTAACAGTAACACAACAATTAATAAATTAAAGTTTGAGACTTTAATACCCCACTCACACCTATGGATAGATCAACTAAACAGAAAATTAGCAAAGAAACACAAACTTTAAAAGATACAATGGGCCTATTAGACCTAATTGATATCTATAGAACATTTCACCCCAGAACAAGGAATTTCACCTGAATTTGGCAATAAGGAGTTCAGGATCTGAGCCACAGTCAGCTTCTGGTCTTGTTTTTGCTGACTGTATAGAGCTTCTCCATCTTTGGCTGCAAAGAATATAATCAATCTGATTTCAGTATTGACCATCTGATTATGTCCATGTGTAGAGTCTTCTCTTGTGTTGTTGGAAGAGGGTGTTTCTGAAAGGTTGTTGTTGAATTACGACGCCGGGATTTTTGGCCCCTGGAGGAGAATAATTCAATCTGGGGCCAGAGACGAGGCTTGATCGCTCAGAGCTTTTGTGTAACAAAGTTTTATTAAAGTATAAAGGAGATAGAGAAAGCTTCTGATATAGGCATCAGAAGGGGGCAGAAAGAGTACCCCCCTGCTAGTCTTTAGCTGGATGTTATATAGTTATCAGCAGTCTGTTAATGAAAGGAAGGAATGTCTCAAAACTTAGAATGACACCAGGCCCCTCACCCATAGGATGTATTTGGGGATAATCTTGGCTCCAAATGGTTCATCTTGGGCCATAAAAGGATTAACTTGAATCTTGAAGAAGGGCAGAGCACCATACAAATAGTGTTATTTACATAGATTAGAGGAACAATATCAGAGTATAACATACTGGTTTATCAAGTAGGTTCTGAGCCCAAAAGGCAGAATGGTCTTGAAGACAGAGTTTGGGGTAAATGCATAGTACATTAGCATAGCTTAAGATAAACATTTCCATAAGAAAAAGGCAATGGTTAACTTCAGGTGAAACCAGGTGTCATGGCAACACAGAATTTTAAGAGAAACCTCTTTTTAAATTTGTATAGAGAAGGAGAAAAAATATATATATATCGCTAGTTTGTTTTCTCCTGCCGCTTAAGAGAGAGAGAAAATGTCTGACACTTGCAGGCTATTTCCTCCATTTGGAGACCCCTGGCCTTCCTGCCTGTTACCCTCTCATTTCCTATGAGCAGTGTGTTCTCTTGGCAAAACTCTGTTACCCTTTGCCCTGCCTCATTCTGCACTCCATGGCCAACTTTGCCTGTTACTTCAGGTATTTCTTGACTTCCTAACTTTGGAATTCCAGTCTCCTATAATGAAACAGACATCTTTTTTTGACGTTAGTTCTAGAAGTTCTTATTAATGGTCAGGTCATAGACTTGGATTACTGTGATATTGAATGATTTGTCTTGGAAATGAACAGAGATCATTCTATCATTTTTTTATATTGTATCCAAATACTGCATTTGAACCCTTTTGTTGACTATGATGGCTATTCCATTTCTTCTAAGGGATTCTTTCCCACAGTAGTAGATATAATGGTCATCGAAGTTAAATTCACCCATTCCAGTCTATTTTAGTTTGTTGATTCCTAAAATGTCGATGTTCATTCTTGCCATCTCCTGTTTGACCACTTCCAATTTGCCTTGATTCATGGAACTAACATTCCAGGTTCCTATGCTTTATTACTCTTTTCAGAATCAGACTTGACTTCTATCACCAGTCACATCCACAACTGGGTGTTGTTTTTGCTTTGGTTCTGCCTCTTCATTCTTCCTGGAGTTATTTCTCTACTGATCTCTAGTAGCATACTGGGCACCTACTGACATGGGGAGTTCATCTTTCAGTGTCCTGTCTTTTTGCCTTTACATACTGTTAATGGGGTTCTCAAGGCAAGAATACTGAAGTGGTTTGCCATTCCCTTCTCCAGTGGACCACGTTTTATCAAAACTCTCCACCATGACCCATCCGTCTAGGGTGGCCCTACATGGCATGGCTCATAGTTTCATTGAGTGAGACAAGGCTGTGGTCCATCAGAGGAGATTGGTTAGTTTTCTGTGCTTGTGGTTTTCAGTCTGTCCGCCCTCTGTTGGAGAAGCATAAGATGCTTATGGAAGCTTCCTGATGGGAGAGGCTGACTGAGAGAGAAACTGGATCTTTTTCTGATGGTGAGGCCATGCTCAGTAAGTCTTTAATCTAGTTTGTCTTGTTTATAACATCTGAATATTTCAAATATGATCTCCCATCATTTCATATCTTTCTGCATTTTAATTACTGCATGTTTCCTAACTTTTCATGAAATTGGAAGCACACATTTAGACTATGAATGTATTTAAAACTTCTTGCTTCTTACTGATCCTTTCCATAACCTATTTTAAAGCCAAGCAACCTCATTCATGGTGAATACTTTCATCCCAAGTGCAATTGAAAAAAAAAAAAAAAAACTAGAATCTCATCTTCCAGATTTGACAATATCTCTATGACTTAGTGCCACTCTCAAAACCACATTGTTTTATGAATACATCACAGATTAGATTCTGACTCATCCCTTGACTTTTCTATATGTAGCACTCTCATCTTGGATTGAGGAATGTTAAAGAGAAAACCACAGGCTCAAAATGACACAACTTGTGATAAAGCCCATGATAGCAAATGTAGATTAAATAACTAACCTAATTACAGTTTTGACTTTCACCAGAAATGTAATCTTAATCAACCAGTCCTCAATTTTTTGGTCAGCACCAATGAGGTCACCTGCAAGATGGACCCTGTATATCCACTCAGAGGAAGAAGAGGCAATTTGCATGATAAAACACCTACCTTTACCTTCACCCCTCAAAAAAGATGTCTTGGCCTAAAAATAACATTATTATTATTTTTTTTTTTTTTGCTAATAGGTTTGTTACTTTATCCTTCTCTCTATAAAAACCTTCTGTTTTGTACAACCCCTCAGATCACCCTTCTAGTTGTTAGCTGGAGTCACAAATCACCTAATAAAGCCAATTAGATCTTCAGTTTTACTGGTTGAACAATGTTTTCTTATGCTTTATTTTCTATTTTTTTCCATCTGTTCTTGGTACCTGTTTTCTATTTTCCCCCCCCTCTTTTTTTTTTTTTTTTCGGGGGGGGGGGTTAGAGGATTTAGAGCTCCATTTATTCTATTTATTGGTTATTTAATTAGTATTACATAGTTTTATAATGATTTTAAAATGATATAATTTAGTAAAGAATATGTCCACAATGCAGGAGACCCAGGTTCAATTCCTGCATTGGAAAGACCACTGGAGAAGGGAATGGCAACTCACTCCAGTATTCTTGCCTGGAGAATTCCATGGACAGAGGAGTCTAGCCGACTACAGTCCACAGGATCACAGAGATTTGGAAACGATTGAGCAGCTAAGGAAAGTGATGAAATTAACCTTTTAAAATTATGTAACTCAGTGGTTTTAGTATATTTACAAAGTTGCATACAAATTGCCACTATCTTCTTTCAGAACATTTTAATTGTCCCCCCCCCAAAATCCCAAACACATTAGCAGTCAACTCCCCATTTACACAATCCCTTCAGCCCTAGATACAATGGATTATTTTATGTCTCTATAGATTTGCCTATTCTGGACATTTCCTATAAATGGAATCATTTAACATGTGATTTTAAATAGATAGTTTCAAATGTACTGTTTTCATTATCTTGCCATTTCTTTAATATACTTTGGGGGATCATTTTCTTTGTGCTGGTCCAGAGTGTTAAAATCAATAATATAACATTTTACTTAAAATTAGTACCAAGTCAGTGTCATTAATACAGGAAGCTTTGCTCCATTACTTTGCTAAGATAGCTAATTGTAGCAAAGATTTGTAGCTAGGATTGTAATGATTGCTTAGGGTCTTGTTGGGTCTTTCTTGAGAGTGTGTCCTGCTCTGGGCATGCACACAGCCTGTGCATTCACATCATCTTATAGATTACCAGTAATATGTCAGAGCTTTCCAAAGATTGTATGTCATTTCACTTCCCAGGCTTTTGTTTAAAGTTTTGGGCTACCCACTTTTGCCCCAGTAGATATGCACCACCCTAGGCAGCTCTGATTTTAAACAACTTCATCTAAGTGTTACTTCTTTTTCAGTTTCTCTGAGTCTTTGTTCTGTAGGCTTTTATCTAATTGTGGCAAGCGAGGGCTACTCTCTAGTTGCAGTGTACGGGCTTCTCATTGCAGTGGCTTCTCTTGTTGTGGAGCACAGGCTCTAGGGCACACGGGATTCAGTAGCTGTGGCATGTGGGCTCGGTACTTGCAGCTTGTGGGCTCTACAGTGCAGGCTCAATAGTTGTGGCACCCGGTCTTAGTTGCTTCAGGGCATGTGCAATCATCCTGGATTAGGGATCGAACCTGTGTCTCCCACATTGACAGGTGTATTCTTCACCACTGATCTACCAGGGAAGCCCCCCCCTCTAAATGTTTCTGACAAACACTGCAGGGAAAAGCTTTTTCACTTTCAGGTCAGGTCAAATAAAGATAGGCTTGGCTTGCAAGTGGGATCTTCCAGGGAATCATGTGACAAGGGAAATAATGATAAGCTTTTTGAAAATGAGGATTTAAAAGTGGCTGCCAGACTGCCAGAGAAGGCAATGGCATCCCACTTCAGTACTCTTGCCTGGAAAATCCCATGGACAGAGGAGCATGGTAGGCTGCAGTCCATGGGTTCGCTAAGAGTCGAGCATGACTGAGCGACTTCACTTTCACTTTTCACTTTTATGCATTGGAGAAGGAAATGGTAACCCACTCCAGTGTTCTTGCATGGAGAATCCCAGGGATGGGGGAGCCTAGTGGGCTGCCGTCTATGGGGTCGCACAGAGTCGGACACAACTGAAGTGACTTAGCAGCAGCAGCAGCAGCCAGACTGCCGCTTTTCACCGTGATTGTGGGTTGTTCAATTCCTATTCATCTCTCTCACTTTCACCAACATCCATTGATTTTCAAAACTACTAGGACCTCGGTGAAGGTGGGAGAGGGGAATTGAAATTAAACAGTTAAAAAGCCACAGAGTTCACAGTTCTTACTGAAAGTTGGCTTATTTTCTAGAATAAATACTCCCTGGATTGCTACAAGCCTCCAGTTAATTTTCAGCATCCTGGAAATGTTGATTCTAACCTTTTTTTGCCAGTGTTATTGTTGATTTTCAGATGTCCTCATTCTGCCATTTTCATTGATATGTTGCAGATTAGCATTTATTTTATTAATTACATTATATATCGTTTACTTACAATCTTCTTTGAATTAGTATTATGCGACTTTCCATACAGTCGAATATCTTATAGCAGTATTTTTAAGCCCTCTTGTCATTTTTGTTATTGCTATTACATATTTTTTCTGTGCATGTCTAAGCCCAGAATACCTAATTATATTTGCTTTAAGTAGTCAATAAAATGTTTTATGTATATTAAGAAAAGCCAATATAAGTGTTTTATATTTACCTGCTTATTATTTTTTATCTGTCATTATTCCTTTCTTTTGATTTGATTTCCTATCAAGTATAATTTTGCTTTGGACTCCTCTAGTGGCTCAGCAGTAAAGAATCCACCTGCAATGCAGGAGACACGGGTTTGATTCATGGGTTGAGAAGATTTCCTGGAGAAGGGAATGGCAACCCACTCCAGTATTCTTGCCTGAGAAATCTCATGGACAGAGGAGTCTGGAGGCCTACAATTTAGAGTATGAAAGAGTAGGACACAATTTAGCAACTGAACAACAACAGCATAGTATTGCTCTAGCCTGATAAAATTCTTTTAGTGTTTCTTTAGTGTAGGTCTGCTGGTGAAATAGTCTCTCATTTTTCATTTATTTGAGTGTTGATGCTGCTTTAATTTTTGAAGGGTGTTTTTATCAAGCAAAATTCTGGAGTTCTTTTGCTAGTTAGCTCTGTCTTCTCAGAACCCTATCCTATATGTTCTAGCACACTCAGCATCCCTAATCTCTGTCCCTTCAGTTCACAGATCCACTCTGTTCTGGATGTGATCCCTTGTCTGCTGTGTGGTGTGGAATGTGCCTTCAGGCAGAAAGTCAGTATGATCGTAGGAGTAATCTCATTTATTTTCGCTGTGCTGCCTGTTGTCCAGTGTGTGAATATAGTTATTTCATATATTTGGCCCAATTCTGTAGTAATTATCAGTGGGAAGATAAATTCAGTATCTGTTATTTCAACATAGCCATAAATACAAAATAAGTTCCATCTACCTTTTCATTGCCCACAGCATGACCATATTTCTAGTGTTGTGGTACATCCTGAATAAATGTACATAAATTGAGATGACTGAACATCCATGAGTTATCTTTTATTTTTTTTCATGAGTTATGTTTTAAGTTCAATATAATTCTGACTCAGCCCTAATCTCAGATGGCAACAATGGTTAATTTGACAAGAGATTGTATTTTAAACTTCACTTCCTGTTTTGGAACTAAAATTTATGTGTTATGGAAATATAAGATATATTTAAATAATCAAGTGGTATCAAGGGCCATTATAACTTTGAGGTTTTCTTTGGGTGACTCAAACATGGGTTCCCACTCATTTTCTTATGTCTGACAACTGTTTGCTTCCAATCAATAACATCTTCTCCTATATTTTTAGTAAGGAAAATATTGATTAAAATCTTACTAACTGTAGCCTGTAATTAACTTGTTTTCTTCTGATATTTTATTTAATCTGTTTGACTAAAAGTAATGATAAGAAACCATCCAATGTGTTAATTCAAAAGTAATGAAGGAAATGGAAAATTAGGATAATTTCTCTAGAAAACTTAGTGCTTCCCAAAGTACTACAGATGGTAGGCAAAAGAGAATGGTGAGTTGTATGAATACTCTCAGCCCCCTTCCAGACATACTTTGCAAAGCCCAGCCTATTTATATACCCATCTGGCTAACCTTGGATAACTTTGTTTTTTCTCCCATATTGTCCTCAATCTTTGAAAATATACTTCCTTTTAACATACTGCATAAGTAAAATTTTGAGGTAAGAAAAAGCAAGGAACTGTGACTCTGTGGGTTCCATTTATCTTAAAGTCACAAAATCTTTGAGTTGGATAACTTTAGAAAGAAACACTTTTTTGTCACTCACTTGATGTATTTGTTTATCCAACAAACTCCTACTGACCTACCCTGTGACCAGCATGTGCTAAGTTACCAGGCATTCAAAGATAAATAAGATTAATTTTTACTCTCTGAATAGTTGAATATCTCCAATGATGGGAGCCTCAGTAACTCCTGAAATCACATATTTCTTTTTCAGACTACCTACTAATTATGTCCCTCTGTCTTATGTTGAGCTGAAAGTTGTTTATCTGTCCGTCCTCCCCCCACCCCCTGCGCCTCTAGCTTGGCCCCTTTGGCAATAGATATGAAATCTATTTTATATTATAAATTTCAAGAGGCCCAACATCACATCCCGCACATGTCAGGTACTCAAAAATGATATGTTTAATGAACAAATGAAACTGTTATTGGGCTTTTATCCTCATTTTCCAGCTCTCTTTTCATAAATTCATCCTTTATTTCATAACTAAATGTCCTCAGTTAGATCAAAAGTTATTAATGTGACACATTTTTCAGTCCTCAGTGACCATTCTAATTGCTTTCTTCTGGTATTCTTTAGCTTGTTACTGTCATCTTAAAGTATGAGAAGGGAACCATATACTCCCAGGGTGATTTGGGATATGGCCTGCAGAGTATATTCTGTTTTCCAGACACATTATAGTTGCCTCTATCATTTATATTTCTCTGTTTTTTCATTTTATATTTCAATTCATCAAATGTTAACACTGAAGCAAAATTTAAAGTTTGTTAATTCTCACTGTTTTCTTGTGGCTGAGAAAAATAAGATGATGAATTTTGTGCCAAAGTTTATATAATTATTAAAAAGTATAATCTCAACATTCTACTGGAATGTTGGATGTAGAGAAGCAAAGAGAGTGAGGCAGGGAGAACCCCCGGCCCTGGGGTGTGAAAAGAATACTCAGGAGGAGTGCATGTTGCCTCCAGGGCACTAGACCTATAGTGTGTCTCAACTAGGGATGTTACTGATTCCCCAGAGAGTATTTGGAAAAATTTGTTGGGATGCTTATTGGCATTAAGTAGGTGAAAGTCAGCAATGCTAAAATCTAATAACATCTAGGAAAGTTTGGACAATGTAATATGTCAATAGAACCTTAATTTAGAAACACTGTAAACTCAGGTGTCCTGATTCCTACATTCAGCCTCATTCAAAATGATTATCTCAAGAACTCTGGTAGACTGAATTACTAGCCTCAATTCTTCCTCACACCGTGTAGTCTCATCCTCTTCCATGTAATCTTACAGTTCCTCTACAAAATGGTGCATATATTTCCCAGCCCCGTAACTTTGGACTTAGTCATATAAGTTATTTTGGACAATGGGATGTGAGCAGATATAACATAACACAAAACAGGTATTTGAATTTGGTTCACAAAATTGGTTGTGTCTTCTTTTGCTTATGTCATTGCCATGGAAAAACCATGCTCCAATTATGTCACTTCTTCCAGAGGAAGGTGAAGAACACATGAAAAATTATCTACGCGATTGTCACCATCAATCCAGCGTGGATTAGTCGAAATGCAAATGTGAAAAATAAGTATTATTATTATATATCATTGATATTTTATTTTCTGGCAAATTGATGCAAAAACTGACAACCTAGTGATTTGAATGCTGTTTTCCATGTGTGTTACATGGTAATAGCTTCCTAAAACAGGAGTCCCTAACCTCTGGGATCTAATGCCTGAGGTGAAGCTGATGTAATAATAATAGAAATAAATTGCACAATAAATGTAATGCACTTGAATCATCCTGAAATTATCTCCTCCAACTCCCCAGTCTATGGAAAAACTGTCTTCCATGAACCCTGTCACTGGTACCAAAATGGTTGGAGACTGCTGTCCTAAGATGATCTCATGTTTGGCAGATTTAGGGAGCTCTGTGGTCAAAAAACTTCAAGAAAGACTGAATAGTTTTTCATATAGCATACTGAAGTAAACATTTCTGAAAAAGCATTATAAAATTGTTTAAAATATTTGATCACAAATCTCACTTTCCACATGCCTATTATGATTCAGATATGTTGGAAACTTTTAGTAGAATACATTTACAAGGACATGAATTTGGGAATTTAAACAGAATTTTCAACCAAAAAAGATGAAATGAAAGAGAGTGCCCAACAGCCAACTGGAAGACTCTAACTCAAGCATACTGGTTAGCTGAGAAACTACTATATTATCTTCTCTCTTCTGCATCTTCAACACCTTTGTGTTCATAGTTCCTGCACCTTAATATGTAAATGTGCTCCAGACTATTCTATTTTTATTATTTTTTAAAATTTCTTCATTTTTTAAAATTTAAATTTATTTATTTTAATTGGAGGGTAATTACTTTACAGTATTGTATTGGTTTTGTCATACATCAACATGAATCCACCACGGGTGTACACGTGTTCCCCATCCTGAATCCCCCTCCCACCTCCATCCTTGTACCTTCGCTCTGGGTCATCCCAGTGCACTGGCCCCAAGCATCCTGTATCCTGCATCAAACCTGGACTGGCGATTTGTTTCTTATATGATATTATACATGTTTCAATACCATTCTCCCAAATCATCCCACCCTCACCTTTTCCCACAGAGTCCAAAAGACTGTTCTATACATCTGTGTCTCTTTTGCTGTCTCGCATACAGGGTTATCTTTACCATCTTTCTAAATTCCATATATGTGTGTTAGTATACTGTATTGGTGTTTTCCTTTCTGGCTTACTTCATTCTGTATAATAGGCTCCAGTTTCATCCACATCATTAGAACTGATTCAAATGTATTATTTTTAATGGCTGAGTAATACTCCATTATGTATATGTACCACAGCTCTCTTATCCATTCATCTGCTGATGGACATGTAGGTTGCTTCCATGTCCTGTCTATTATAAACAGTGCTGCAATGAACATTGGGGTAAACATGTCTCTTTCACTTCTGGTTTCCTCGATGTGTCTGCCCAGCAGTGGGATTGCTGGGTCATAAGGCAGTTCTATTTCCAGTTTTTGAAGGAATCTCCACACTGTTCTCCACAGTGGCTGTACTAGTTTGCATTCCCACCAACAGTGTAAGAGGGTTCCCTTTTCTCCACACCCTCTCCAGCATTTATTGCTTGTAGATTTTGGATTGCAGCCATTCTGACTGGTGTGAAGTGGTACCTCATTGTAGTTTTGATTTGCATTTCTCTGATAATGAGTGATGTTGAGCATCTTTCATGTGTTTGTTAGCCATCTGTGTCTTCTTTGGAGAAATGTCTGTTTAGTTCTTTGGCCCATTTTTTGATTGGGTGGTTTATTTTTCTGGAATTGAACTGCAGGGGTTCCTTGTATATTTTTGATATTAGTTCTTTTTCAGTTGTTTCATTTGCTATTATTTTCTCCCATTCAGAAGGCTGTCTTTTCACCTTGCTTATAGTTTTCTTTGTTGTGCAGAAGCTTTTAATTTTAATTAGGTCCCATTTGTTCATTTTTGCTTTTATTTCCAATATTCTGGGAGGAGGGTCATAGGGGATCCTGCTGTGATTTATGTCAGAGAGTGTTTGCCTATGTTCTCCTCTAGGAGTTTTATAGTTTCTGGCTTACGTTTAGATCTATAATCCATTTTGAGTTTATTTTTGTGTATGGTGTTAGAAAGTGTTTGAGTTTCATTCTTTTACAACTGGTTGACCAGTGTTCCCAGAACCACTTGTTAAAGAGATTGTCTTTTCTCCATTGTATATTCTTCCCTCCTTTGTCACAGATAAGGTGTTTGTAGGTGTGTAGATTTATCTCTGGCGTTTCTGTTTTGTTCCATTGATCTATATTTCTGCACTGTCTTGATGACTGTGGCTTTATAGTAGAGCTTGAAGTCAGGCAGGTTGATTCTTCTAGTTCCATTCTTCTTTCTCAAGATTGCTTTTGCTATTTGAGGTTTTTTGTATTTCCATACAAATTGTGAAATTATTTGTTCTAGCTCTGTGAAAAATATCGTTGGTAGCTTGATAAGGATTGAATTGAATCTATAGATTGCTTAGGGTAGTATACTTATTTTCACTATATTGATTCTTCCGATATATGAACATGGTATATTTCTCCATCTATTAGTGTTCTCTTTTATTTTTTCACCAGTGTTTTATAGTTTTCTATATATAGGTCTTTAGTTTCTTTAGGTAGATATAATCCTAAGTATTTTATTTTTTTTTGTTGCAATGGTGAATGGAATTGTTTCCTTAATTTCTTTTTTCTATTTTCTCATTATTAGTGTATAGGAATGCAAGGGATTTCTGTGTGTTGATTTTATATTGTGAAACTTTACTATATTCATTGATTAGCTCTAGTAATTTTCTGGTGGAGTCTTTAGGGTTTTCTATGTAGAGGATCAGGTCATCTGCAAACAGTGAGAGTTTTACTTCTTTTCCAACTTGGACTCCTTTTATTTCTGTTTATGCTCTGGTTACTGTGGCCAAAACTTCCAAAACTATGTTGAATAGTAGTGGTGAAAGTGAGCACCCTTGTCTTGTTCCTGACTTCAGTGGAAATGTTTTCAATTTTTCAGTATTGAAGATAATGTTTGCTGTGGGTTTGTCATATATAGCTCTTATTATGTTGAGGTATGTTCCTTCTATTCCTGCTTTCTGGAGAGTTTTTATCATAAATGGATGTTGAATTTTGTCAGAGGATTTCTCTGCATCTATTGAGACAATCATATGGTTTTTATTTTTCAATTTGTTAACATGGTATATTACACTGATTGATTTGCAGATATTGAAGAATCCTTGCATTCCTGGGATAAAGCCCACTTGGTCATGATGTAGGATCTTTTTAATTTTTTTTGGATTCTGTTTGCTAGAATTTTGTTAAGGATTTTTGCATCTATGTTCATCAGTGATATTGGCCTGTAGCTTTGTTTTTTTTTTTTTTTTTTGTGACATCTTTGTCAGGTTTTGGTATTAGGGTGATGGTGGCCTCATAAAATGAGTTTGGAAGTTTACCTTCCTCTGCAATTTTCTGGAAGAGTTTGAGTAGGATAGGTGTTAGCTCTTCTCTAAAGTTTTGGTAGAATTTAGCTGTGAAGCCGTCTGGACCTGTGCTTTTGTTTGCTGGAAGATTTCTGATTACAGTTTCAATTTCCGTGTTTGTGATAGGTCTGTTAAGATTTTCTATTTCTTCCTGGTTCAGTTTTGGAAAGTTGTACTTTTCTAAGAATTTGTCCATTTCTTGCAAGTTGTCCATTTTATTGGCATATAATTGCTGGTAGTAGTCTCTTATGATCCTTTGTATTTCTGTGTTATCTTTTGTGATCTCTCCATTTTCTTTTCTAATTTTATTGATTTGATTTTTCTCCCTTTGTTTCTTGTTGAGTCTGGCTAATGTTTTGTCAATTTTATTTATCCTTTCAAAGAACCAGCTTTTGGCTTTGTTGATTTTGCTATGGTCTCTTTTCTTTCTTTTGCATTTATTTCTGCCCTAAATTTTAAGATTTCTTTCCTTCTACTAACCCTGGGATTCTTCATTTCTTCCTTTTCTAGTTCATTTGGTGTAGAGTTAGGTTATTTAGTTGACTTTTTTATTACTTCTTGAGATAAGCCTGTATTGCTATGAACCTTCCCCTTTGCAGTGCTTTTACAGTGTCCCATAGATTTTGGGTTGTTTTGTTTTCATTTTCATTCATTTCTATGCATATTTTGATTTCTTCTGTGATTTGTTGGTTATTCAGCAGTTTGTTGTTCAGCCTCCATATGTTGCAATTTTTAATAGTTTTTCTCCTGTAATTGACATCTAATCTTACTGCATTGTGGTCAGAAAAGATACTTGGAATGATTTCAAGTTTTTTGAATTTACCAAGGCTAGATTTATTGGCCCAGGTGGTGATTTATCCTGGAGAAGTTTCCATGTGCACTTGAGAAAAAGGTGCTTGGTTTCAGTGTATGTATGAAGGCGTTTTATGAGCTCCTATCCATTAAAGTTTCCTGGAGTCAGGAGTTCTCTGGTGTTCTCAGGATTTGGACTTCACCCTCTTGCCTCTGGTTTTCAGTTCTTATTCTTACAGTAGCCTCAAGACTTCTCCATCTATACAGCACCAATGATAAAACATCTAGGTTAATGATGAAAGTTTCTCCACAGTGAGGGACACCCAGAGAGGTACACAGAGTTACATGGAGAAGAGAAGAGGGAGGAGGGAGATCAAGGTGACCAGGAAGAGGAGAGGGGAAATCAAAATGGGAGAGAGCAAGCTAGCCAGTAATCACTTCCCTATGTGCTCTCCACAGTCTGGATCCCTCAGAGATGTTCATTGTGTTACACAGAGAAGATAAGAGGGAGGAAGGAGACAGTGGTGACCCAGGAGGATAAAAGGAGGAATCAAAAGGAGAGATACTGATCTAGCCAGTAACCAGTTCCCTAAGTGTTCTACACAGCCCAGAACACACAAAGAGATTCACAGATTTCGGTAGAGAATAGAAGGGGGCGGGAGGAGATAGAGGCGACCTGGTAGAGAAAAAGGAGAGTCCAAAGGTGGAGAGAGCAATTAAACCAGTAATCTCGCTCCCAAGTAAAAATGGGTACTGAAGATCGGGCTCTTAAAGGTACAAAAATGATAACAAACACCAAAAAGTAAAGATTAAAAATTTAGAGTAGAGGTTACAATCTCAAAAATACAATATTAAAGAAGAAACAAAACAAAACAACAAAAAAAGAAAAAAACAAAGTCACAAAGATTATTTTATTTATATATATATATATATATAAAATCAGAGATCAAATTGCCAACATCTGCTGGATCATGGAAAAAGCAACAGAGTTCCAGAAAAACATGTATTTCTGCTTTATTGTCTATGCCAAAGCCTTTGACTGTGTGGATCACAATAAACTGTGGAAAATTCTGAAAGAGATGGGAATACCAGACCACCTAACCTGCCTCTTGAGAAATCTGTATGCAGGTCAGGAAGCAACAGTTAGAACTGGACATGGAACAACAGATTGGTTCCAAATAGGAAAAGGAGTACGTCAAGGCTGTATATTGTCCCCCTGCTTATTTAACTTATATGCAGAGTACATCATGAGAAATGCTGGACTGGAAGAAACACAAGCTGGAATCAAGATTTACAGGAGAAATATCAATAACCTCAGATATGCAGATGACACCACCCTTATGGCAGAAAACAGAGGAGAACTAAAGAGCCTCTTGATGAAAGTGAAAGAGGAGAGTGAGAAATTTGACTTAAAACTCAACATTTAGAAAACTAAGATCATGGCATCCGGTCCCATCACTTCATGGCAAATAGATAGGGAAACAGTGGAAACAGTGTCAGACTTTATTTTTTGGGGCTCCAAAATCACTGCAGATGGTGATTGCAGCCATGAAATTAAAAGACGCTTACTCCTTGGAAGGAAAGTTATGACCAACCTAGATAGTATATTCAAAAGCAGAGACATTACTTTGCCGACTAAGGTCCGCCTAGTCAAGGCTATGGTTTTTCCTGTGGTCAGGTATGGATGTAAGAGTTGGACTGTGAAGAAGGCTGAGCACCGAAGAATTGATGTTTTTGAACTGTGATGTTGGAGAAGACTCTTGAGAGTCCCTTGGACTGCAAGGAGATCCAACCAGTCCATTCTGAAGGAGAGCAACCCTGGGATTTCTTTGGAAGAAATGATGCTAAAGCTGAAGCTCCAGTACTTTGGACACCTCATGAGAAGAGTTGACTCATTGGAAAAGACTCTGATGCTGGGAGAGATTGGGGGCAGGAGGAGAAGGGGACGACCGAGGATGAGATGGCTGGATGGCATCACGGACTCGATGGACGTGAGTCTGGGTGAACTCCAGGAGATGGTGATGGACACGGAGGCCTGGTGTGCTGCGATTCATGGGGTTGCAAAGAGTCGGACACGACTGAGTGACTGAACTGAACTGAACTGATGAAGTTTGCTTTAAAAATAAGGTATTTTTTTTCTGCAAAGTAGTAGTAGGTTAAAAAATTAAAATTAAAGGAGTAACAGAGGACTTAAATTAAAAAAATTTTTTAATGACAATAGTTAAAATATATCTAGGACTTTCTCAGGTTGTTGTGGACAGTGTGGGGTCAGTTCATTTTCAGATAGTTCCTTGATCCAGCTTATATTTCTCAACATCTGTAGGCCCCTTCCTATGTCATTGGTGCTAACTGCAGGGTTTTAATCTATTACACCTGTCACTTCCAAAACAGTTCCCTTTGTTTATTTTAGCTTCCGCTGTTTGCTGGCCTCTTCAGTGTCTAATTTCCACCCTGACACAAGGGAGCAGCAGTGGTCACTTTTTTAGGATTACTTGTTCAGTCGTGCTGTGATGAGTAAGGAACACTGCAAACAAATATCACTGGCGTGTGTGGGGAGTGCTTGCAGTGTCTCTGCCACACTGGGTTTGTCGCTGCTCAAGGCGTGTGTGCTTTCCCAGTCTACCTTATTCAGGCTCTAGGTTGCTCTGCCAGGAACTGTCTGAGGCAGGACCTGGGTTGCATGCACTTTTCAGGTCTAAGCCACTCAGGTTAAGGCTCTCGGCTACTCTGCAAAGGTGCAGACTTGGTTGGGCCTGCGTTTTGTGCACTTCCCAGGTCCAAGCAGCTCAGGTGACCAGGTGCTTGACAAGTGCAGTCACCCCCAGTTGGAGGCTGCAGCTTATTGTTTACCCCATCCCCACCACTCGGTTTTCTGGGTGTACAACTGGCACACCTTCTCAGGTGTGCCGTGTGTCTCTTCTGGGAAGCTGATCTCTGGCTGCAACCCTCCTGGTGGATGTCAACCATCCAGAATCCCAATACGTCTTGGTTAGCAATGAAGCCTGCTTGCAGTTTGGTAGATGATGCCTCTCTGGGGCCGCTATTGCCCAGTTCTGGCTCTGGCTGGCCTCACCTGCCTGTCTCTGGTCGGGGACAGGCCAGTCGACAACCAGCTAGCTCTGTTCAGTCCTTTGTTCTGTGACCGGGCCTGGTGGTGTGTTAGGTTAGGGCTTTTCGTGGGATAGCTATCTCACAGTCTGTGTTACTATCTCAAGTTAGTTCCCTCAGATTGCTCTCTGGGCATTCAGGCCTGGTCCTTACCCTAAGCAACCCAGTCTGCGCCTCCCTGTCCAGTCCCCACTTGCTAGTGGCCAATGCGAGCCTCTGCACTGCTTCTCCCCTGGGAGTTGCCCTTAGGCACGTAATTTGTGGGGTTTAATTATTTATTTATTTTTCCTGCTGGTTATATTGCCCTCTGAGTTTCCAAGGTTCGCCACCGATCCACCAGTGAGAGTGTTTCCTGGTGTTTGGAAACCTCTATTTTTTAAGACTCTCTTCCCAGGACGGATCTCCGTCCCTATCTCTTTTGTCTCTCTTCTTATCTTTTATATCTTTTCCTACCTCTTTTTGAAGACAATGGGCTGCCTTTCTGGATGGCTGATGTCCTCTGCTCTCCATTCAGAAGTTGTATTGTGGAATTTGCTCAGCGTTCAAATGTTCTTTCAATGAATTTTTGGGGGAGAAAGTGGTCTCCCCATCCTATTCCTCTGCCATCTTAGGACCGCCCCCTATAAAGGTTCCCTAGCTGATTTTAAGTACAGCATTAAGAACACCTGGTCAAATGTGGATTTTGAATTTAACTATGAATGATGATAGGAGCAATTTCAAAGTATATTCTAGAAAGCCTGTGATATTTATCTCCATGATTTTAACTATCAGTAGGTCTCTTATCAACAATTTTGCTTTAAGCTTAATTTCTGTGAGCCCACCTTCCTGTCATTCATTTCCACCTGTATGTGATATTTGTCCACCTGATGTTAAGAACTGACTCATTGAAAAAGACCCTGATGCTCAGAAAAACTGAAGATAGGAGGAGAAGGGGATGACAGAGGATAAGACAGTTGGATGACATCACTGACTTGATGGACATGAGTTTGAATAAGCTCTGGGAATTGGTGATGGACAGGGAAGCCTGGCATGCAGCAGTCCATGGGGTTGCAAAGAGTCGGACACAACTGAGTGACTGAACTGATGACATTTGTACTTCAAATTCAGCTCAGTTCAGTTCAGTTCAGTTCAGTCACTCACCACAGTTCAGAAATGTACTCCAAGGCAAATTTGGCCTTGGAATGTGGAATGAAGCAGGGCAAAGACTAATAGAGTTTTGCCAAGAAAATGCACTGGTCATAGCAAACACCCTCTTCCAATAACACAAGAGAAGACTCTACACATGGACATCACCAGATGGTCAACACTGAAATCAGATTGATTATATTCTTTGCAGCCAAAGATGGAGAAGCTCTATACAGTCAGCAAAAACAAGACTGGGAGCTGACTGTGGCTCAGATCATGAACTCCTTATTTCCAAATTCAGACTTAAATTGAAGAAAGTAGGGAAAACCGCTAGACCATTTAGGTATGACCTAAATCAAATCCCTTATGATTATACAGTGAAAGTGAGAAATAGATTTAAGGGCCTAGATCTGATAGATGAGTGCCTGATGAACTATGGACTGAGGTTCGTGACATTGTACAGGAGACAGGGATCAAGACCATCCCCATGGAAAAGAAATGCAAAAAAGCAAAATGGCTGTCTGAGGAGGCCTTACAAATAGCTGTGAAAAGAAGAGAGGTGAAAAACAAAGGAGAAAAGGAAAGATATAAGCATCTAAATGCAGAGTTCCAAAGAATGGCAAGAAGAGCTAAGAAAGCCTTCTTCAGCGATCAATGCAAAGAAATAGAGGAAAAGAACAGAATGGGAAAGACTAGAGATCTCTTCAAGAAAATTAAAGATACCAAGGGAACATTTCAAATTCAGAAATCCAAAATTAAATCATCCCCATGGCAATTTCAACTCTGCTCACTTTTCAACTTTCTTTTGCTGTTGTTGATATTGTTTTTGTTGTTTTATTGTTTGGGATGGATCTTAAATTACTAGATAGCATCTTCAAATCATCCTTGCACTGACCCTATCCAACCACATCCAATTATTCAAATCCCCATACCTATGCTATTAGAAAGTATCTCTGAAATCTACCCCCAAGGTTTTATTTCCATAAAAATCAAGTTATTTCCAATTGCTCATCACCAAAAGTACAATAAGCACAAAACTGGTCCTTAAGTTCCTATATTAGTAGCTGCAATCTATCCACATTGCCATCAGTAATCTTTAAAATAAAAATCTGATCATTTTACTGTCCTCCTTAAGACCCATTATCCAAAGTGGTCATCAAGACTATGCTATTTTAGGGAAAATAGTGTAATTTCTTTTTATATTAATTGTGCCTCCTCTTAAAATTTCTATTCTATATGCTTTATAATGTACATAGCATATTCATTTTTATCAATTTATGAATATATAAAAATGTGCATTCATTGAATGTCTATATTCAGTTTCTTTAAGTGATAGGGATGCACAATCAAAACCTAACAATGACCTCTAATAAAAATTCCAAATTACCTAGAATTATATCCAAAGCCCCTCCATATCTTGCCTTGGCCTCTTTCTCTAGCTTCAGCTTCTACCACTTTGCTCTCCAATATCCCTCCACAAAGAATTCAAGTGAGACTGTTCCTTTCTACCATTACTACTCTTACATTTATTACACCCTATAGAACTTATTGGCTTCCTAGATGGTGCAGTGATAAACAATCCACCTGCCAGTGCAAAAGATGCCAGTTCAGTCCCTGGGTTGGGAAGATCCCCTGGAGGAGGAAATGGCAGCCCACTCCAGTATTCTTGCCTGGAAAATTCCATGGACAGAAGAACCTTGTAGGCTACAGTCCATGGGATCACAAAGAGTCAAACACGATTGAGCACACATATCAAACTTACTGTACTTATATGTTTGAATTTTCATTCATACCAAACTTCTTCATTAAATGAAGTTCTATGAGTTTAACAGCTCTCTGACTTGTTTTTCTCATTATCCAAATTTCCTAACTCAAGACCTGATATAGAGTAGGCATCCAGTAGTACTGAGTTGTTACACACCCTTTTCCTACCTACCCTGTTCTGTTGCTGCAGTTGTATAATCTCACTGAATGCTCTGTAGCACATGTTTAGAATAACATCCTAGTGTTCTCTTGACAACTTGCCTTTCTTAAAATCTATCATTAATTCTTTGGGGGAGCTTTTCTCTAAGTATCACAGGACCATAAATGAGGGTTAGAGAAGTCTAGGCACTACTTTCTATCTTATCATACAATGACCCTAAAAGCAATTTTCTTCCTTCCCTGCCATATTTTATTCTGTACTCTTTCTTTTTTTTAATTATGGATTTGTGAAGCAAGCATGCAGTTTTCTTTAAAGTCATTAGAGGGATTTTATATATGTTCACAATAAATTTTAAAATCTCATTTAAAAAGATTATTAGAATCTTGAATGAAAAATGGATTATTTTCATTTATACTTGAAATTCAGTTTGCATGGTTTCATATGAGTTAATATTTTCTTTTTATTTTTACCTATCTTACCTAGTTTACTTTCTTCCAAAGTACAAATTAAGTGAGAAAAAAATGTACTTTTGCTAAAAATTTGAGAGTAAAACCCTAATTTTACTCTCCTCACTATAGTGACAACTATTAAAACCTTAGTCTATGTCCTTTTTTTTTTCCACTCAATATTTCATGAATAGATTAATTGATTCAACAGTTATCTATTTATTTATTTATTTGTTAAAAAACAGTTATCTATTGAATACCTAATTAGTGTCACATGCTATGCTGCTGACACAGGATAAATAAGAAAAATAAGGTCTTCGTGGAGCTTACAGTGGGGTGGGAAGGACAACAACAAATGAATATACAAGTAATAATTTTAGGTTACATTAAGGCTCTGGAGAATATAAACAAGTAAATGAGATAGTGACTGAGAAGGCCATCTACATATGGTTATGTTAGGCTTGTTCCTCTGAGAAATAGAAACTAATGTGAGCTGAGAAGTATAAGATGTTTATTGGGAAAAATACCTGTGAGAGAGAATGTAGAGTGAGTCAGAGGAGGCTGAGAGGCCCTGATAGTGATGCCTATGCAGCTCTAACTTCTGTGAGGAAGAGAGAGAAGGAGAGGAAATTGTAGAATCAAAGTTCTACTAAAGTCTTGACTGATGGGGAGTCTTCAAGCCAAAGTCATCGGTCAGAGGATCCTGTATCTCCTAGGAAGGAGCCTGACTTAGCATCCCTGTTACATCCAGGCATTGGCTGGGAGCAACAAGGTGGTGATGACTTCAGAGTGGAGGAACATGGAAAGAAACTGACCAGTTTTGCACCCTGCTGTTGGAGATCTGAGACAAGCACATTCACCACTGCTTCATACAGCATACAAAATATCCTCTCTAAAGAGGCAAAACTTAAGCTGAGGCTTTAGTGATGAAAATCAGACAGTCATTTTACACCTTAGGAAAGTATATTCTAGGCTGAGGGACAGGCAAGTACAGAGTTAGGAAAGACATGCTTTGACCCATGAATAGAGAGGAGACCCTAGATTGAAGGAAAGTATGATATGAAAGGCAGTTTTAGAGGTAGGCAAGAATCTAATATTATCATGTGAAGATTTTAAGGCTCTGGTAAAGGGGGGTTATTTCTTTTTTTCACTTAGAGCAGAGAGAATGAGGATGACATGTAATTTTATATGTTGAAAAAAAAAAAACATTCTTTAAGCTACCTTGTAGACCATGTATTGAAAAGGGGCAAGAGTGAAGGCAGGGAGAACCAGTTAGGAGGTAATGCAGTAGTACAGATGAGAGAATATGATAGATTGGACTAGACTTGGAGCAGTGATATTGTAGATGGATTCAGTAAGACAAGGATCCAGTTTCATTCTTTTGCATATGGCTGTCCAGTTTTCCCAGCATCAATTACTGAAGAGACCATCCTTTCTCTGTTGTATATCTTTGACTGTTTTATCATAAATTAATTGACCACATATGCCTGGGTTTATTTCTGCACTATTTCACTGACCCTTGTGTGTGTGTGAGTGTGTGTGTGTGTGTGTTGTGTGTGTGTGTGTGTTTTAGGCTGTACTGCACGGCATGTAGAATGCTAGTTTTCTGATCAGGAATCAAACCTGTGCTTCTTGCAGTGGAAGCACAGAATCCTAACCACTAGACCACCAGGGAAGTCCCTTTGTGACTATTTTTATGCAATACTATAGGGCTTCCCTGGTGGCTCAGTGGGTAAAGATTCTGCCTACAATGTGGCAGAGCCATGTTCAGGCCCTGGATCAGGAAATGGCAACCCACTCCAGTATTCTTGCTTGGAGAATTCCATGGACAGAAGAGCCTGGTGGGCTACAATCCATGAGGTCACAAAGAGTTGGGTAGGACTGAGTGACTAACACTTTCACTTCACTTTCACATACTGTTTTGATTAGTATAGCTTTATAGTATAGTTTGAAGTCAAGAAATGTGATGCCTCTAGCTTGTTTTTTTTTGTTTGTTTGTTTGTTTGTTTTTATCAAAACTGCTTTGGCTATTTAGGGTCTTTTGTGGGTCCATACAGATTTTAGGATTGTTTGATCTATTTCTGTAAAAGTTGCCATTGGAATCTTAATAGGGGTTTCATTGAATATAGATTGCTTTGGAATATGAAACATTTGGTGTTAATTCCACCAGTCTGTGAGCATGGAATTATTTGTGCCTTCTTCATTTCCTTTCATCAGCATTTTATAGTTTTTAACATATAGATTTTCAACTCCCTGGTTAAATAGGTTCCTAGATATTTTCTTTTCTTTTTACTTTTTCATGAAAATGTAAATGAGATTGTTTTCTTAGCTTCTCTTTCTGATAGCTTATTAATCTATAAAATGAAACAGATTTTTGTGTGTATTGATTTTATATTCTGCAACTAGACTAAATTTATTATTTGAATGGTATTTTTGTGGCATCTTTAGGGCTTTCTGTATATAATATCATGTCATCTGCAAATAGAGATAGTTTTACTTCTTTCATTCTGATTCAGATACATTTTATTCCTTATTTTCTTGCCAAATTGATCCGTATAGGAAGATCCAATACTATGTTGAATAGGAGTGATGAAAGTGGATGTCCTTGTCTTGTTTCTGATTTTAGAGGAAATGTTTTCAGCTTTTCACTGTTCTGTATGATGTTAGCTGTGGACATTGTATATGGCCTTTATTATGTTGAAGTATATCTACTCAACCCTGGAGGAAGGCATGGCAACCCACTCAAGTACTCTTGCATGGAGAATCCCTATGTACAGATGGGTGGGATACAGCCCATGGAGTCACGAAGACTCAGACACGACTGAGTGATTAAGCATGCAGGCATGCATATCCACTCTATACCCATGTTGTTGAGAGTTTTTCTCAACATCCATCGATGTTGAATTTTATCAAAAGCTGTTTTTGCATCCATAAGATGATCACACGGTTTTTATTCTTTAGTTTGATAATGTGGCAGATTACATTAATTGATTTGCAGATATTGAACCCCCCTTTCCCCCTTGGGAAAAATCCCACTTCATCAAGATATGTCCTCCCTTTAATACATTGTTGAATTCAGTTTGCTAATATTTTGTTGAGGATTTCTTCATCTATGTTCTTCAGGGTTATTATCCTATGATTTTGTTTTCCTGTAATATCCTTGTCTTATTTTACTAACAGGGTAATGCTGGCCTCACAAGATCAGTTTTAGAGTATTCCCTTATGTTTAATAAACATAAGAAAGCTGAGCGCCAAAGAATTGATGCTTTTGAACTGTGGTGTTAAAGAAGACTCTTGAGAGTCCCTTGGATTGCAAAGAGATCCAACCAGTCCATCCTAAAGGAGATCAGTCCTGGGTGTTCATTGGAAGGACTGATGTTGAAGCTGAAACTCCAATACTTTGGCCACCTGATGTGAAGAACGGACTCATTTGAAAAGACCCTGATGCTGGGAAAGATTGAGGGCAGGAGGAGAAGGGGACAACAGAGGATGAGATGTTTGGATGGCATCACCGACTCAATGGACATGAGTTTGAGTAAACTCTGGGAGTTGGTGATGGACAGAGAGGCCTGGTGTGCTGCAGTCCATGGGGTCACAAAGAGTCAGACACGACTGAGTGAGTGAACTGAACTGTTTCATAAGTGCTCAATCATTAAAACCTTTTAAATAAGTGTTATCATCTTTACTTTACTGATGAGTAAACTGGAACTTAGGCTTGCTCAACATCAAACCCACCCATAGGTCTGTTTATAGCCTATGCAATTCCATTGAATAGTTTCATTTTAAGCACTTCACTCCTTAAACTATTGATTTCCAAATAATAAAAAATAAATTATCTGAAATAGAAAAATAAAGAATTCAAAGCATTTGATCCAATGGCAAAGGACAACAGTAAGCTATATTTTGACATAAATATAATGTAGCCAACAAATCTGAAGCTGGAAGTAGGATTTGGGTGCAAGGCTTAAGGGGCACATTGTTAAGTACATAAGAAACTGAACATAAGACTCATAATATTGATCACATCTTTCTGATTAATTTACTTATAATTTCATGTGCATGAGTGCTAATTTGCTTTAGTCATGTCTGACTCTCCGTGACCCTTTGAACTGTAGCTCACTAGACTCCTCTGTCCATGGGATTTTATAGGCAAGAAAACTGGAGTGGGTTGCCATGCCCTCCTCCAGGGGGTCTTCCTGACCCAGAGATTGAACCTGTGTCTCATGTCTCCTACATTGGCAGGAAGGTTCTTTACCACCAGCATCAACTGGGAAACCCATAACCCTATGTGTCCTATTAGACATATTTTCATTTAGATGCAAAAATAAAAGAGCAAAAATCATTTTATACACAGAAAGTATAAAATAAAAACACCTGTGCAAATATTTAGACATGAACATTTAAGAAGATGATCAATTTCTTTCAGATGGTGTGTTTTAATTAAAGTAACGCCTCACTTCTGGTTCTGCAAGCATATTGTGATACCTCAAGCAATAATAAGATAAACAAAAGTACCTAATTCATGATAAAAGATAATGGTTATTTTAATATCTGATTTTAGTTCAGAAGAAGGTTGATTTCTTTTGGTTGCTTTTTGCTTTTTATTATTATTTTTTATTTTATTTTTTTATTTAAATTTTTATTTTTACTTTATTTTACTTTACAGTACTGTATTGTTTTTGCCATACATTGACATGAATCCACCAAGGGTGTACATGAGTTCCCATACATGAAACCCCCTCCCACCTCCCACCTTATATCATCTCTCTGGATCATCCCCGTGCATCAGCCCCAAGCATCCTGTATCATGCATCGAACATAGACTAGTGATTTGTTTCTAACACGATAGTATATATGTTTCAATGCCATTCTCCCAAATCATCCCACCCTCTCCCTCTCCCACAGAGTCCAAAAGTTCGCTCTACACCTCTGTGTCTCTTTTGCTGTCTCACATACATGGTCATCATTACCATCTTTCTAAATTCCATATATATGTGTTAGTATACTGTATTGGTGTTTTTCTTTTTGGCTTACTTCACTCTGTATAATCGGCTCCAGTTTCATCCACATCATTAGAACTGATTCAAATGTATTCTTTTTAATGGCTGAGTAATACTCCATTGTGTATATGTACCACAGCTGTCTTATCCATTCATCTGCTGATGGACATCTAGGTTGTTTCCATGTCCTGGCTATTATAAACAGTGCTGCGATGAACATTGGGGTACATGTGCCCTTTCTATTCCAGTTTCCTCAGTGTGTATGCCCAGCAGTGGGATTGCTGGGTCATAAGGCAGTTCTATTTCCAGTGTTTGAAGGAATCTCCACACTGTTCTCCATAGTGGCTGTACTAGTTTGCATTCCCAGCAACAGTGTAAGAGGGTTCCCTTTTCTCCACAACATCTCCAGCATTTATTGCTTGTAGACTTTTGGATCTCAGCCATTCTGACTGGTGTGAAGTGGTACCTCATTGTGGTCTTGATTTGCATTTCTCTAATAATGAGTGATGTTGAGCATCTTTTCATGTGTTTGTTAGCCATCTGTATGTCTTCTTTGGAGAAATGTCTATTTAGTTCTTTGGCCCATTTT
>NW_024070207.1:20095191-20124030 GCF_014754425.2 Oryx dammah
TTTATGTCGGAGAGTGTTTTGCCTATGTTCTCCTCTAGGAGTTTTATAGTTTCTGGTCTTAAGTTTAGATCCTTAATCCATTTTGAGTTTATTTTTGTGTGTCATGCTTTTTGCTTTTTAGTGGGGGAACTTATAATGAAAATGGATGTCTCAATAAGATATTTGAATGTCAGAGGACACAGACATCTGGTACAATATAAGCAACACAGTACGTGGACCATCTGGGCTTACTACCATTATCCTGCAAACTGGCTAGGCATGAGTGAGCCTCTGAAGCCTAACTCCAGGGCACCCTGGTTTGTATGTTTCAAAAGAGCTCCATTTGTCAATATTTTGGAGCTGCTGCAGAGCCATTCTGAAGTTTTGTGCTGAGGTTTATGAAAATATGTGGCTTAACTGGACTGTGGGCTCTAATTTCCTACTGCCAGAATACTGAGACTTTGACATGTTTTGGCTTCTTAATTCATTCTCTTTCTACATTTTTTTTCTGTTCTTTTGCCCAAATCATACCCTGTTATTATATCCAGGCTTCCCTGTCCATGGAATTCTCCAGGCAAGAGTACTAGAGTGGGTAGCCATTCCCTTCTCCAGGGGATCTTCCCGACCCAGGGATCGAACCTGAATCTCCTGTGTTTCAGGCAGATTCTTTACCATCTGAGACACTGGGAAAGCCTATTATCTAGTACAGTGTTTCTCAAATCAAAGAAATGAGAGTATGCTCACAGTTAACACTGAATGAAATAAGTTGAAAGAATTAATAGAGCAGTGCCTAAGGAGTAACAACTGTGTGTAGTAATTTTTGATCCAAGAGTCATTTGGATGACTCTGGATAAGTCTCTTGACCTTTCTTGTATCCTCTGCCTAACTCATATCTTTCATAAAAACCAATATACTGCATAAGAAGGCACTGAGATGCACAAAATAATGGATCAATGTAAAATAGGTGATCATGAGAGAGATTATGAGCAAGATTATTAAAGTGAGGAGCTTTAGGAAGATCAAAATATAGTTGAGTTTCTGATTCCTAACTCAGTTGACTTATTTGGATGCTAAAATAACAGACATGAAATGGGTTTTGGCAGACAATGTTGATTACATACAACTATTTTCCTCCATATCCTAGGCAAAGCAAGCAGGAAGACTAAAGACTCACGTTGAACACAGTGAAATCCAATATAGATGGGTGAGCAGAGAAGTTGAGGATAGTAGAATAGGCTTGAGTCAGAAAATGAAGGGTCTTTTTAGTCACAGTACATTACAGCAGACATTATTCATTGCCTGCTCCAAATTTATCCTCACTTCCATACTTTATTGCTGATAGAATTCTGATTTCTGTGCTCAGGAAGACGATCCTCCTCCCTCCCAGCCCCAGAGACTGAAGTTTCCTTAGTCTAAGATAATAATGGCCATTCTGTGAATGTGTGTGATCCAACACTAGCCAATGAGACATAAGGCAGTGACTCCAAGAGAGCTTCTCAAATGATTTTTTTCCACTCATTATGGAGAAAGTCTCTGCCTTTGGACAATACTGTGTGAGTTTCATCTATATTGTAAATTTAGAAACAAAATTGTGAGAATATAGTATACTGAAGCTGATATACTACTGAATCAACTAATCCAGGAAAGATTTTGTATACTTTTGCCTTGTTGTAAGTTATAAAAATATTTCTTTCTTGTTACATCATTTTATTGTATGGGCCTAGGCAAAGCAGCCTTTCATACTGTTCATGGGGTTCTCAAGGCAAGAATACTGGAATGGCTTGCCATTCCCTTCTCCAGTGAACCACATTCTGTCAGACCTCTCCACCATGACCCGCCCATCTTGGGTGGCCCCACACAGCATGGCTTAGTTTCATTTAGTTAGACAAGGCTGTGGTCCTAGTGTAATTAGATTGACTAGTTTTCTGTGATTATGGTTTCAGTGTGTCTGCACTCTGATGCCCTCTTGCAACACCTACCCTCTTACTTGGGTTTCTCTTACCTTGGATGAGGGGAATCTCCTTACCACCGCCCCTCCTGACCTTGAACATAGAGTATCTCTTCTAGGCCCTCCTGCGCGGCCGCCACACTGACCTCTGGCGGGGGGTAGCTCCTCCCAGCCGCGACCCCTGGCCTCGGGGGTGGGGTACCTCCTCTCGGCTGCTCCTGTGCTGTCGCAGCCTGGCATTCTCAGCCACTGCCCCTGACCTCAGATGTGGGGTAGCTCCTCTCGGCCACTCTTGTGTGCTGTCACATCCACCCACACATTTGCACCGTCGCAGCTACCAGCGCTTAATCTCCAATATGTTACTGGAGATCAGTGGAGAAATTACTCCAAAAAGAATGAAGGGATGGAGCCAAAGCAAAAACAGTACACAATTGTGGATGTGACTGGTGATAAAAGCAAGGTCTGATGCTATAAGAGCAATATTGCATAAGACATGGAATGTTAGGTCCATGAATCAAGGCAAATTGGAAGTGGTCAAACAGGAAATGGCAAGAATGAACATAAACATTCTAGGAATCAGTGAAATAAAATGGGTTGGAATGGGTGAATTTAACTCAGATGTCCATTATATCTACTACTGCGGGCAGGAATCCTTCAGAAGAAATGGAGCAGCCATCATGGTCAACAAAAGAGTCTGAAATGCAGTACTTGGATGCAGTCTCAAAAACGACAGAATGATCTCTGTTCGTCTCCAAGGCAAACCATTCAATACCACAGTAATCAAAGTCTATGCCCCAACCAGTATATGCTGAAGAAGCTGAAGTTGAACGGTTGTATGAAGACCTACAAGACATTTTAGAACTAACACCCAAAAAAACATGTCCTTTCCAATATAGGGGAGTGGAATGCAAGAGTAGGAAGTCAAGAAACACCTGGAGTAACAGGCAAATTTGGCCTTGGAATGCGGAATGAAGCAGGGCAAAGACTAATAGAGTTTTGCCAAGAAAATGCACTGGTCATAGCAAACACCCTCTTCCAACAACACAAGAGAAGACTCTACACATGGACATCACCAGATGGTCAACACCGAAATCAGACTGATTATATTCTTTGCAGCCAAAGATGGAGAAGCTCTATACAGTCAGCAAAAACAAGACCAGGAGCTGACTGTGGCTCAGAACATGAACTCCTTATTGCCAAATTCAGACTTAAATTGAAGAAAGTAGGGAAAACCACTAGACCATTCAGGTATGACCTAAATCAATCTCTCATGATTATACAGTGAAAGTGAGAAATAGATTTAAGGGACTAGATCTGATAGATAGAGTGCCTGATGAACTATGGATAGAGGTTCATAACATTGTACAGGAGACAGGGATCAATACCATCCCCATGGAAAAGAAATGGCAAAAAGGCAAAATGGCTGTCTGGGGAGATCTTACAAAGAACTGTGAAAAGAAGAGAAGCAAAAGGCAAAGGAGAAAAGGAAAGATATAAGCATCTGAATGCAGAGTTCCAAAGAAGAGCAAGAAGAGATAAGAAAGCCTTCTTCAGCAATCAGTGCAAAGAAATAGAGGAAAACAACAGAATGGGAAAGACTAGAGATCTCTTCAAGAAAATTAGAGATACCAAGGGAATATTTCATGCAAAGATGGGCTCGATAAAGGACAGAAATGGTATGGACCTAACAGAAGCAGAAGATATTAAGAAGAAGTGGCAAGAATACACAGAAGAACTGTACTAAAAAGATCTTCATAACCAAGAAAATCACGATGTGTGATCACTCACCTAGAGCCAGACATCCTGGAATGTGAAGTCAAGTGGGCCTTAGAAAGCATCACTATGAACAAAGCTGGTGGAGGTGATGGAATTCCAGTGGAGCTATTTCAAATCCTGAAAGATGATGCTGTGAAAGTGCTGCACTCAATATGCCAGCAAATTTGAAAAACTCAGCAGTGGCCACAGGACTGGAAAGGATCAGTGTTCATTCCAATCCCAAAGAAAGGCAATGCCAAAGAATACTCCAACTACTGCACAATTATACTCATCTCACACGCTAGTAAAGTAATGCTCAAAATTCTCCAAGCCAGGCTTCAGTAATACATGAACCGTGAACTCCCTGATGTTCAAGCTGGTTTTAGCAAAGGCAGAGGAACCAGAGATCAAATTGCCAACATCCACTGGATCATCGAAAAAGCAAGAGAGTCCAGAAAAAAATCTATTTCTGCTTTATTGACTATGCCAAAGCCTTTGACTGTGTGGTTCACAATAAACTGTGGAAAATTCAGAAAGAGACGGGCATACAAGATCACCTGACCTGCCTCTTGAGAAATCTGTATGCAGATCAGGAAGCAATAGTTAGAACTGGACATTTGAGCAACAGACTGTTTCCAAATAGGAAAAGGAGTACATCAAGGCTGTATATTGTCACCCTGCTTATTGAACTTCTATGCAGAGTACATCATGAGAAACGTTGGGCTGGTCGAAGCACAAGCTGGAATCAAGATTGCCATGAAAAATATCAATAGTCTCAGATATGCAGATGACACCACCCTTATGGTGGAAAGTGAAGAGGAATTAAAAAGCCTCTTGATGAAAGTGAAAGAGGAGAGTGAAAATGTTGGCTTAATGCTCAACATTCAGAAAACAAGATCATGGCATCCGGTCCCATCACTTCATGAGAAATAGATAGGGAAATAGTGGAAACAGTGTCAGACTTTATTTTGGGGGGCTCCAAAATCACTGCAGATGGTGACTGCAGCCATGAAATTAAAAGACGCTTACTCCTTGGAAGGAACGTTATGACCAACCTAGATAACATACTGAAGAGCAGAGACATTACTTTGCCAACAAAGGTCCGTCTAGTCAAAGCTATGGTTTTTATGGTGGTCATGTATGGATGTGAGAGTTGGACTGTGAAGAAAGCTGAGTGCCGAAGAATTGATGCTTTTGAACTGTGCTGTTGGAGAAGACTCTTGAGAGTCCCTTGGACTGCAAGAGATCCAACCAGTCCATTCTAAAGGAGATCAGCCCTGAGTGTTCTTTGGAAGGAATGATGCTAAAGGTGAAACTCCAGTTCTTTGGCCACCTCATGCAAAGAGTTGACTCGTTGGAAAAGACTCTGTGGTTGGGAGGAATTAGGGGCAGAAGGAGAAGGGGACGACAGAGGATGAGATGGCTGGATGGTATCATGGACTTGATGGACGTGAGTCTGAGTGAACTCTGGGAGATGGTGATGGACAGGGAGGCCTGACGTGCTCCAATTCATGGTGTCGCAAAGAGTGGCACATGACTGAGTGACTGAACTGAACTGAGGCAAAGCAGCATAATCCTTAAATCCTTTTATATATATATATAATTTTTATTTATTTTGGACTATAGGTGATTTTAAATATTGTATTAGTACAGAAAAGTGATTCAGTTATACATATCTCTATTCTTTTTCAGATTCTGTTCCCATTCAGGTCATTAAAAATTATTGAGCAGAGTCCCTTGTGCTATGTCATAGATCCTTGTTGATTAGATATTGAACTGGCCCAAAAGTTCCTTCGATTTTTAAGTAAAAATAAAAGATGTTTTTCATTTTCACCAAGAACTTTGTTTAACAATGTATTCAATGTTTTGTTCCATTACCTTCTGCCATCTTTCAGGCAACTTCATAATCCACCTTCCCAAAACTTTTTATGTTTTAACAAAGAACTGTTCCAAGTGCCTTTTACCGTCTTCCAATGAATTGAAATTTTTTCCTTTCAGAGAATTTTGTAAAGACCAAAATATATAGAAATCAAAAGGTGAAATGTGTAGTGAAAACAGTGGTTCAGTCAGAACTTCCCAGACAAGTTTTAACAGTATGTGACTGGTCATCAAAGAAACAAACTGTTCCAGAAAATTGCAGAGGAAGGTAAACTTTGAAACTCATTCTATGAGGCCACCATCACCCTAATATCAAAACCTGACAATGATGTCACAAAAAAGAAAACTACAGGCCAATATCACTGATGAACATAGATGCAAATGTCCTTAACAAAATTCTAGCAAACAGAATCCAAGAACACATTAAAAAGATCCTACATCATGGCCAAGTGGGCTTTAACACAGGAATGCAAGGATTCTTCAATATCTGCAAATCAATCAATGTAATGTACCACATTAACAAATTGAAAAATAAAAACCATACGATTGTCTCAATAGATGCAGAGAATGCCTTTGACAAAATTCAACATCCATTTATGATAAAAACTCTCCAGAAAGCAGGAATAGAAGGAACATACCTCAACATAATAAAGCTATATATGACAAACCCACAGCAAACATTATCCTCAATGGTGAAAAATTGAAAGCATTTCCCCTAAAGTCTGGAACAAGACAAGGGTGCCCACTCTCACCACTCCTATTCAACATAGTTGTGGAAGTTTTGGCCACAGCAATCAGAGAAGAAAAAGAAATAGAAGGGATCCAGATTGGAAAAGAAAAGTAAAACTCTCATTGTTGGCAGATGACATGATCCTCTACATAGAAAACCCTAAAGACTCCACCAGAAAATTACTAGAGCTAATCAATGAATATAGTAAAGTTGCAGGATATAAAATCAACACACAGAAATCCCTTGCATTCCTATACACTAATAATGAGAAAATAGAAAGAGAAATTAAGAAAACAATTCCATTCACCATTGCAAAGTAAAGAATAAAATACTTAGGAATATATCTATCTAAAGAAACAAAAGACTGATATACAGAAAACTATAAAACACTGGTGAAAGAAATCAAAGAGGACACTAATAGGTGGGGAAATAGATCGTATTCATGAATTGGAAGAATCAATATAGTGAAAATGAGTACACTACCCAAAGCAATTTATAGATTCAATGCAATCCCTATCAAGCTATCAACGGTATTTTTCACAGAGATAGAACAAATAATTCCACAATTTGTATGGAAATACAAAAAACCTTGAATAGCCAAAGCAATCTTGAGAAAGAAAAATGGAACTGGAGGAATCAACCTGCCTGACCTTCAAGCTCTACTACAAACGAGTCATCAAGACAGTATGGTACTGGCACAAAGACAGAAATGTAGATCAATGGAACAAAATAGAAAGCTCAGAGATAAATCCATGCACCTACGGACACCTTATCTTTGACAAAGGAGGCAAGAATATACAGTGGAGAAAAGACAATCTCTTTAACAAGTGGTGCTGGGAAAACTGGTCATCCACTTGTAAAAGAATGAAACTAGAACACTTTCTAATACAATACACAAAAATAAACTCAAAATGGATTAAAGATCTAAATGTAAGACCAGAAACTATAAAACTCCTAGAGGAGAACATAGGCCAAACACTCTGTGACATAAATCACAGCAGGATCCTCTATGACCCACCTCCCAGAATATTGGAAATAAAAGCAAAAATAAACAAATGGGACCTAATTAAAATTAAAAGCTTCTGCACAACAAAGGAAACTATAAGCAAAATGAAAAGACAGCCTTCAGAATGGGAGAAAATAATAGCAAATGAAACAACTGACAAAGAATTAATCTCAAAAAAAAAGAATTAATCTCAAAAATATACAAGGAACTCCTGCAGCTCAATTTCAGAAAAATAAACGACCCAATCAAAAAATGTGCCAGCCCCAAGCATGTTCAATGCCATTCTCCCAAATCATCCCACCCTCTCCCTCTCCCACAGAGTCCAAAATACTGTTCTATACATCTGTGTCTCTTATATTTTAAAAAAATAAAAATAAAATAAAAGATCATACACTCAAAAAAAAAAAAAGAGCCAAAGAACTAAATAGACATTTCTCCAAAGAAGACATACAGATGGCTAACAAACACGTGAAAAGATGCTCAACATCACTCATTATCAGAGAAATGCAAATCAAAACTACAATGAGGTACCATTTCACGCCAGTCAGAATGGCTGCTATCCAAAAGTCTACAAGCAATAAATGCTGGAGAGGGTGTGGAGAAAAGGGAACCCTCTTACACTGTTGCTGGGAATGCAAACTAGTACAGCCACTATGGAGAACAGTGTGGAGATTCCTTACAAAACCAGAAATAGAACTGCTTTATGACCCAGAAATCCCACTGCTGGGCGTACACACTGAGGAAAGCAGAATTGAAAGAGACATGTGTACCCCAATGTTCATCGCAGCACTGTTTATAATAGCCAGGACATGGAAGTAACCTAGATGTCCATCAGCAGATGAATGGATAAGACAGCTGTGGTACATATACACAATGGAGTATTACTCAGCCATTAAAAAGAATACATTTGAATCATTTCTAATGTTGTGGATGAAACTGGAGCCGATTATACAGAGTGAAGTAAGCCAGAAAGAAAAACGCCAATACAGTATACTAACGTACATATATATGGAATTTATAAAGATGGTAACGATAACCCTGTATGTGAGGCAGCAAAAGAGACACAGATGTATAGAACAGTCTTTTGGACTCTGTGGGAGAGGGCGAGGATGGGATGAATTAGGAGAATGGCATTGAAACATGCATAATATCATATGTGAAATGAATCACCAGTCCAGGCTCGATGCATGATACAGGATGCTTGGGGCTGGTGCACTTAGATGACCCAAAGGAATGGTATGGGGAGGGAGATGGGAGGGGGTTTCAGGATGGGGAACACGTGTACACTCATGGCAGATTCTTGTTGATGTATGGCAAAACCAATACAATATTGTAAAGTCGTTAGCCTCCAATTAAAATGAATAAATTTATATTAAAAATTTATTTGTGGTAGTATTCAGACATGTTTAAGTGGGAAAGATGATGTACAGGTTTAACTCCAAGGTTCAACAGAAAATCCTACTGGAAGGACTGTACAGCTGGCACGGGACTGACAGGGCACAATTCCGATTAATGTAAGATGAGAACACTTCATGGGGAAAAACCTAAAATCATAATTTAAAGCTTCATGAAGTTAGTGCTGCAACATGTGTTCTTAAGCACAGAGTCTTTATCATGCAAGGGTCAAAGTAGTTCACAGAAAGAAACCAAAAAAAAAAGCGTGGAGAGAGAATTTTCAGGTGAAAAAAATTAAGAGAAAACTGTTTTTTACAATACTTTCTGAAAGGTAGATCTTAAGGAAGTTCCTTAATTTGCTAAGCAGAATGATGATTATGAAAATGCAACAGAAGCTGTGCAAAAGCTAAATTGATATGTAGAACAAAAAGAAAAGAGTATTTGCCAAGAAAAATATCAAGGGGACCATTTTTATTAACAAAACATGTTTTTACAAATGTCTTGTTCTACGGACTCAGTTTCAGCAAATATTTAAAAGTTAGGACAACAATGGCATAGGGGTCAATAACCTGACATGCTTAAGTAAGACAGTAGGCCCAAACATGCTAAGGTTTTTAAAATCCTAAGATATTTGTAACAATGGCCTGGCAATGGAAAACACCTCTCGCCAAGTTGTGTAAGTAATGCTGAAAACTTCATTTGTGAAAAAAGACAAATGGCATGTAAGTTTTGACTTGACAAGCCCCGAGATGCAGAGGAGAGAGAGACATGGAGAATGTGATCAGAGTGAGTTTCACTTCCACCAATGATGGGGTAAAGGTATATATTTACCATGAAACAGTTATGGGTCCTCTGGACTGTGTGGATCACAATAAACTGTGGAAAATTCTGAAAGAGATGGGAATACCAGACCACTTGACCTGCCTCCTGAGAAATCTGTATGCAGGTCAGGAAGCAACAGTTAGAACTGGACATGGAACAACAGACTGGTTCCATATAGGAAAAAGAATACATCAAGGCTGTATATTGTCACCCTGCTTATGTAACTTCTATGCAGAGTACATCATGAGAAACGCTGGACTGGAAGAAACACAAGCTGGAATCAAGATTGCCGGGAGAAATATCAATGACCTCAGATATGCAGATGACACCACCCTTATGGCAGAAAGTGAAGAGGAGCTAAAAAGCCTCTTGATGAAAGTGAAAGAGGAGAGCGAAAAAGTTGGCCTAAAGCTCAACATTCAGAAAACGAAGATCATGGCATCCGGTCCCATCACTTCATGGGAAATAGATGGGGAAACAGTGGAAACAGTGTCAGACTTTATTTTTGGAGGCTCCAGAATCACTGCAGATGGTGATTACAGCCATGAAATTAAAAGACGCTTACTCCTTCGAAGAAAAGTTATGACCAACCTAGATAGTATATTCAAAAGCAGAGACATTACCTTGCAGACTAAGGTCTGCCTAGTCAAGGCTATGGCTTTTCCTGTGGTCATGTATGGATGTGAGAGTTGGACTGTGAAGAAGGCTGAGCGCCAAAGAATTGATGTTTTTGAACTGTGGTGTTGGAGAAGACTCTTGAGAGTCCCTTGGACTGCAAGGGGATCCAACCAGCCCATTCTGAATGAGATCAACCCTGGGATTTCTTTGGAAGGAATGATGCTAAAGCTGAAACTCCAGTACTCTGGCCACCTCATGAGAAGAGTTGACTCATTGGAAAAAACTCTGATGGTGGGAGGGATTGGGGGCAGGAGGAGAAGGGGACGACCCAGGATGAGATGGCTGGATGGCATCACGGACTCGATGGATGTGAGTTTGAGTGAACTCCAGGAGATGTTGATGAGCAGGGAGGCCTGGCGTGCTGTGATTTATGGGGTAGCAAAGAGTCGGACATGACTGAGCGACTGAACTGAGCTGAACTGAACTGGGAATAAAATAAATAAATAAATAAAAACCCTAGGTTGCCCTCAAATGGATTCTGCCCAAGAAAACTTCCAGCATCATTGATAATACCCATATTAGATACTGTGTCAGATGCTAGGACCTGGATGAAAGTGGTCATAAGGAATCAATGAGGAAATATATTGTTTGTAACTAGAAACTGTCATAAAGAGTTCCTCAGTGGAGGAATTTACCAAAAACCAAGAAATGTGTCTCAACAAAAGAAAGAACTAGCACTTGAAATCTAGGCATATACAAAGGGTACTGACATAGATTCTAATGCCATCGTAATATTCTCTTTTCAGCAATGTCACTGTTACCTGATATAGCACTAACCCTACCAACAAAAACAAACAAGAGCTCAGGAAAGGAATATTTAAACAACACAAGAAAATGAGAACTACTTTCCCCTGCTTTGAGTTTTATAATTGTGGCAAAATACATGTAACAATATTTAAACATTTAAACCATTTTAAGTTGTATAGTTCAATATCATTTACCAAATTCACAATGTTATACAACTATAACCACTGCCTATGTTCAGAACATTTTCATCATCCTAAAAGGAAACCACTGTCCATTAAGGAGTTTGCCCATCTCCATTTCCCCATCACCCCAGTTCCTGGCTACTATTAATCTGCTTCCTGTTTTTAAGAACTTGCCTATACTCTATATACCTAAGAATATACCTACCTAAGTAGACACCACCCTTATGGCAGAAAGTGAAGAGGAACTAAAAAGCCTCTTGATGAAAGTGAAAGAGGAGAGTGAAAAAGTTGACTTAAAGCTCAACATTCAGAAAACAAGATCATGGCATCTAGTCCCATCACTTCATGGGAAATAGATGGGGAAACAGTGGAAACAGTGTCAGACTTTATTTTGGGGGGCTCCAAAATCACTGCAGATGGTGATTGCAGCCATGAAATTAAAAGACGCTTACTCCTTGGAAGGAAAGTTATGGCCAATCTAGATAGCATATTAAAAAGCAGAGACATTACTTTGCCAACAAAGGTCGGTCTAGTCAAAACTATGGTTTTTCCAGTGGTCATGTATGGATGTGAGAGTTGGACTGTGAAGAAAGCTGAGTGCCTAAGAATTGATGCTTTTGAACTGTGGTGTTGGAGAAGACTCTTGGGAGTCCCTTGGATTGCAAGGAGATCCAAACAGTCTATCCTAAAGGAGATCAGTCCTGGGTGTTCATTGGAAGGACTGATGCTAAAACTGAAACTCCAGTACCTTGGCCACCTTATGTAAAGATTTGACTCATTGGAAAAGACTGATGCTTGGAGGGATTGGTGGCAGGAGGAGAAGAGGATGACAGAGGATGAGATCGCTGGATGGCATCACCAACTCAATGGACATGAGTTTCAGTAGACTCTGGGAGTTGGTGATGGACAGAGGCCTGGCGGGCTGCAATTCATGGGGCTGCAAAGAGTCGGACATGACTGAGCAACTGAACTGGAGTGAAGTAGGCAAAAGACTTGTACACGAAAACTATATCACACTGATGAAAGAAATCAAAAAATGACAAAAACAGATGGACAGATATATCATGTTCTTGGATTGCAAGAATCAGTATTGTCAAAATGACTGCACTACCCCAGGTAATCTACAGATTTAATGCAGTTCAGTTCACTAGCTCAGTCGTGTCCGATTCTTTTTGATCCCATGGACTGTGGCACACCAGGCTTCCCTGTCCATCACCAATTCCCAGAGCCTACTCAAACTCATGTCCAATGAGTCGGTGATGCCATCCAACCATCTCATCTTCTGTTGTCCCCTTCTCCTCCTGCCCTCAATCTTTCCTAGCATCAGGGTCTTTCCCAGTGAGTTAGTGCTTCACATTAAGTGATCTATATTTCAGAGTTTCAGCTTCAGCATCAGTCCTTCCAATGAATATTCAGGACAGATTTCCTTTAGGAGGGAGTGGTTGGATCACCTTGCAGTCCAACGGACTCTCAGGAGTCTTCTCCAACGCCACAGTTCAAAAGCATCAATTCTTCGGTGCTCAGCTTTCTTTATAGTCTAATTCTCACATCCATACATGACTACTGGAAAAACCATAGCCTTGATTAGATGGACCTTTGTTGGTAAAATGATGTCTTTGCTTTTTAATATGCTGTCTGGGTTGGTCATAACTTTCCTTCCAAGGAGTAAGCGTTTTTTTTTTTTGTTTGTTTTGTTTTGTTTTTGTTTTGTTTTGTTTTGTTTTAATTTCATGGCTGCAATCACCATCTGCAGTGATTTTGGAGCCCAAGAAAATAGTTTGCCACTGTTTCCACTGTTTCCCCATCTATTTGCCATGAAGTGATGGGACCAGATTCCTTGATCTTCGTTTACTGAAGGTTGAGCTTTAAGCCAACTTTTTCACTCTCCTCTTTCACTTTCATCAAGAGGCTCTTTAGTTCTTCTTCACTTTCTGCCATAAGGGTGGTGTCACCTGCATATCTGAGGTTATTGATAGTTCTCCTGGCAATCTTGATTCCAACTTGTGCTTCATCCACCCCAGCATTTCCCATGATGTACTCTGCATATAAGTTAAATAAGCATGGTGACAATATATAGACATACATGAGAAATGCAGGGCTGGTTGAAGCAGAAGCTGGAATCAAGATTACAGGGAGAAATGTCAACAACCTCATATATGTAGATGATACCATCCTAATAGAAGAAAGCAAAGAGGAACTAAAGAGCCTCTTGATGAAAGTGAAAGAGAAGGAAGAAAAAGCTGGTTTTAAACCCAGCATTCAAAAATCAAGATCATGGCATCCAGGCCCATCAATTCATGGCAAATAGATGGGGAATAAATGGAAACAGTGACTGATTTCATCTTCTTGGACTCCAAAATCACTGTGGGCGGTGGCTGCAGCCATGAAATTAAAAGACGCATACCCCTTGAAAGAAAAGCTATGACAAATCTAGACAACATATTAACAAGCAGAGATATCACCTTGCCAACAAAGGTCTGTATAGTCAAAGCTATGGTTTTTCCAGTAGTCATACATGGATGTGAGAGTTGGACCATAAAGAAGGCTGAGTGCCAAAGAATTGATGCTTTTGAACTGTGGTGTTGGAGGAGACTCTTGTGAGTCCCTTGGACTTCAAGGAGATCAAACCAATCCTAAAGGAAATCAGTCCTGAATATTCATTGGAAGGACTGATGCTGAAGTTCCAATACTTTGGCCACTTGATGTGAAGAGCCAACTCATTAGAAAAGACCTTGATGATGGGAAAGATTGAAGGCAGGAGGAGAAGGGGACAACAGAGGATGAGATGATTGGATGGCTTCACCGACTCATTGGACATGAGTTTGTGCAAGCTCCAAGAGATGGTGAAGTACAAGGGAGCCTGGTGTGCTACAGTCCATGGGGTCATACAGAGTCGGACATGACTGAGCGACTCAATGATGATAATGATGAGAAGGAGGCAACAGAGGATGAGAACGGTTGATGGCACCATCCACTCAATGAACATGAGTTTGAGCCAACTCCAAGAGATAGTGTAGGACAGGAAAATCTGTTGTGCTGCAGCCCATGGCATCACAAAGAGTCAGACATGACTGAGCAACTGAACAACAGTAACAATAGTAAGTAAACAGTAATCTTCAGCTGAACAGATTCCAGTGTCATTATAAAATATGATCTAAAATAGCCAGCTTTAACCAAAAATTTCTTGACATGTAAAGAAACAGAAAAGCGTGATGCAAACTCAGAAAATGAAGCCATCAACAAAAACTGTCCAGCAGTGAGGATTAGCAGACAAAGGTTACAATGCAACATTATGTATGATGTGGTAGTGGTGAATACATGACTGCATTCATGTATCAAAATCCATAGACACATGTACCACAAAGAATAATCTTTGATGCATGGAAATTTTAAAAAAGTAACTAGGATATCAAGAGGAAACCAGGATGAAATGTAGACCATGGCACATGAGTCCATCTGGAAATATATGATACAGCCTCACTGAAATGAGTGGGGAAAAGGAGGTGACCAAAGTATCCTTGCAGAATAGTGCTTTGATTGAATACTGTAAGGCTAAATTTTTAAAAGCAACTGTACATAAATCTTATACTTTACTTGGTAAAGCTGTTCCTCAAAGGATATGGGTGAGCAATTATGTTTATAGAGACACACAAATAAGTAAACATATTGTGGATAATGAAGGCTTAATTTCTCACTCTCAGCTAAAGAATCTACTAACAGGCAGGAAAAGCTTAAATGAATGTGTGGTACTGTTAGAGCCTGCAATATCAATGGAACCCATGTGTATTTTATTGTAAGTATAAATGAATACATACATATACACATAGGTAAATAAATGAAGAGACATAGGTAGTTAGATTTAGCAATGTGTTTGTTAGTCCACATATATATCCTAGCTCTGTCTACTAAGAGGGTCTAGAAATACAATGAAACTTCAGAAACGTGTGTAACACAGTTTCTAAATGCCATTTTCCAATAAAAGAAACCAGAGCTCTTTGGAGAAATGACTGATTCAAGGGCTGAGGGAGCCTGAACCATCTCACAGTTCCAGGAAGTTAAGAAGTGTATGGAACACAAGAGGGTGGGGCATGTCAAAGGACATGTCATCTGTACATATGGTACAGATGAACCTATTTTCAGGGAAGGAATAGAAACATAGGAATAAAGAATGGATGTATGGACACAGGGTGGGGGTGAGGAGGAAGGTTGGGGAAGGGGAGGGTGGGATGAATTAGGAATGGAATTGACCTACATATACTACCATGTGTAAAACAGCAAGTGGGAAGCAGCTGTATAGCATAGGGAGCTCAGCTCAGTCTCTGTGATGAGGATTGGGTATGCAGGGGGGTGAAAGGGAGGTCAAAGTGGGAGAGGATATATGGATACATATAGCTGAATCACTTCACTGTACAGCAGAAACTAATACAACGTTTTAAAGCAATTATACTTCAACAAAAAAGTAAATAGACTAAAACTCCAAAAGATAGAGATTATCAAATGGATAAAAATTGAGATATAAATATAAATTATCTACAAGAGCCATATATTCAAAGATACAAGTAATTTGAAAATAAGATAATAGAAAAAGATACTCTATGCAAATAGCAAGCATAAGTCAGTTTGGGTCACTGTATGAATATCAGACAAAATACTTTTTGTGAAAAGACAATTCAGAGAACTTTACTTTATATGAATATGTAATTGAATGAGAAACAAACTGAACAGAGAGACTTCAAAACTAAGAGTTTAAAAAGCTCATCCTCAGCAGTTACAGTGCAGTTTATAGAGCATGAATGATTGTTTTCTATTGTGATTGGTTACTAAAAATTTGAGGGCTTCCCAGGTTGCTCCAATGGTAAAGAATCCCCCTGCCAATGCAGGAGATGTAAGAGATGCATATTTGATCGTTGGGTTAGGAAGATTCTTGGAGTAGGAAATGGCAACCTCTTCCAGTATTATTGCCTGGAAAATCCCATGGGGAGAGAAGTTTACAATACTAGAAACTTACATTCCTTTTAGGATGGTAGCAATGCATAAAGTTACTTGTTTGTAGCTTATTGGCTAGGAAGATTCAAGGTCTTATTAACATGAAGAAACCTTAAGTTTTGTTTAAAGTCAGAGTCAGCATTTCAGAGAAATCAAGACAGTTTTAAGTTTTGGTTACATAGCTATGAGTGTTTAGCTTAGGGGGATACTCAAATTGCGGCTTCTATTTTTTTTTTTTAAACCAAAATGAAGAGGGACATTTATTAATGAGACAGCATCTATAATTAATTAAGGAGATGAAGAGGGACATTTATTAAAAACACATAGCCAATGTATATGTACCTTAAAAATAATCTCCAAAGAAAAGGGAACTCTCTTGCACTGTTGGTGGGAATGTAAATTGATATAGCCACTATGGAAGATAGCATGGAGATTCCTTAAAACAAACTAGAAATAAAACTACCATATGACCCAGCAATACCACTTCAAGGCATATACCCTAAGGAAAGCAAATTGAAAAAGACACATGAACACCAAAGTTCATTGCAGCACTATTTACAACAGGTAGGGCATAGAAGCAACCCATATGTCCATCAACAGATGAATGGATAAAGAAGTCGTGGTACATATATACAATGGAATACTACTCAGCTATGAAAGGAATGCATTTAACTCAGTTCTAATGAGGTAGATGAACTGAGAGCCTATTATAGAGTGAGGTCAAAGAGAAAACAAATATCGTATATTAACACATATGAAATGGCAACCCACTCCAGTATTCTTGCCTGGGAAATCCCATGGACAGAGGAACCTGGTGGGCTACAGCCCATGGGGTCGTGAAGAGTCAGACACGACTGAGCGACTTCACTTTCACTTTTATGGAATCCGGAAAGATGGTACTGATGAACCTATTTGGAGGGCAACAATGGAATTCCAGCTGAACTATATCAAATCCTAAAAGATGATGCTGTAAAGTGCTGCATTCAATATGACAGCAAATTTGGAAACCTCAGCAGTGGCCACAGGAATGCAAAAGGTCAATTTTCATTTGATTTCCAAAGAAAGGCAAAGCTAAAGAATGTTCAAACTACTGAACAATTGCACTCATCTCACACACTAATAAAGTAATGCTCAAAATTCTCCAAGTAAGACTTGAACAGTATGTGAACCGAGAAATTCCAGATGTTCAAGCTGGACTTAGAAAAGGCAGAGGAACCAGAGATCAAATTGCCAACATCCACTGGATCATAGAAAAAGCAAGAGAATTCCAGAAAAAAAAAAATCTTCTGCTTCAAGGACTACATCAAAGCCTTTTTGTGGTTTACAACAAACTGTGAAAAATTCTTAAAGAGATGGGAATAACAGACACCTTACCTGCCTCCTGAGATATCTGTATGCAGGACAAGAAGCAACTGGCAAAATCAGACACAGAACAATGCACTAGTTCCAACTTGGGAAAGGAGTATGTCAAGGCTGTATATTGTCACACTGCTTATTTAATTTATATGCAGAGTACATAATGAGAAATCCTGGGCTGGATGAAGCACAGGCTGGAATCAAAATTGCTGGGAGAAATGTCAATAACGTCAGATATGCAGATGACACCACCCTTATAGCAGAAAGAGAAGAAGAACTAAAGAGGCTCTTGATGAAAGTGAAAGAGAGTGAAAAAGCTGGCTTAAAACTCAACATTCCAAAAACTAATATCATGGCCTCCAGTTCCATCATTTCATGGCAAATAGATGGGGAAACAAAGGAAACAGTGACAGACTTTATTTTGGGGGGCCCCAAAATGACTACATATGGTGACTGCAGCCATGAAATTAAAAGATGCTTGTTCCTTGGAAGAAAAGCTATTACCAAGCTAGACAGAGTATCACAAAGCAGAGACATTACTTTGCCAACAAAGGCCCATCTAGTCAAAGCTATGGTCTTTCCATTAGTCATGTATGGATGTGAGAGTTGGACCATAAAGAAAGCTGAGCATTGAAGAATTGATGCTTTTGAACTGTGGTGTTGGAGAAGACTCTTCAGAGTCCCTTGGACTGCAAGGATATCCAACCAGTCCATCCCAAAGGTAAAAAGTATTGAATATTCATTGGAAGGAGTGATGCTGATGCTCCAATACTTTGGCCACCTGATGCGAAGAACTAACTCATTGGAAAAGACCCTGATGCTGGGAAAGATTGAAAGCAGGAGGAGAAGGGAATGACAGAGGATGAGATGGTTGTATGGCATCACTGACTCAATGGGCATGAATTTGAGTAAATTCCGGGAGTTGGTGATGGACAGGGATGCCCGGCGTGCTGCAGTCCAAAGGGTTGCAAAGAGTCAGACATGACTGAGCGACTGAATTGAATGGAGATGCAGACATAGAGAACAGATTTATGGGCAAGGCGGGAGGGAGGAAGGAGAGGGTGAGTCAATGGAGAGAGTAACATGAACGCATATATACTACCATATATAAATTAGATAGCCAATGGAAATTTGCTGTATGACTCACAGAACTCACACCAGTGCTGTGTAACAACCTAGTGGGGGTAGAGATGGGTGGGAGGTGGGAGGAAAATTCAAGAGGGAGAGGACATATGTATACCTATGGTTAATTCATATTGCTGTATGGCAGAAACCAAAGCAATATTGTAAAGCAATTACCCTTCAATTAAAAATGATCTCTAAAATATATGAAGCAAAAAAAGAAAAAAATCAAAGAACTGAAATTAGAGATAGATATAACAGTAATTATAGTTGGAAATTTCCATATTTTAGTGTAACTACAAAACCTAAATTTGAAATTTTAATATTCCTTTCTCACCAGAAACTACACAGTAAATTATTTAAGATGTATAATACTTAAGCAACATTGCCACCTAATTTGACTTAAAGGACATAAATGGAACACTATGTCTAACAGTAGCAAAATATGTATCTTTTTAAAGCATACATGGAGTAGTTTCCATGAGATTCCATATGCTAATCTACAAAACAAATGTCAATAAATTTTAAAAGACTGAAGTCATATAAAGTATATTATCTTACCACAATGAAATTAAATTAGAAACTGCACAGGGAATTAGAAAAATCTTCAAATTTTACAAATTAATAAGTATACTAAGCATTAGGCTTCCCTGGTAGCTTAAGTGGTAAATAAATTTTCATACAATGCAGAAGACCCGGGTTCAATCCTTGGGTCGGGAAGATCCACTGGAGAAGTGCATGGCAACCCACTCCAGTGTTCTTGCCTGGAGAATTCCATGGACAGAGGAGCCTGATTGGTTACAATCCATGGGGTCACAAAGAGTCAGACATGGCTGCGTGATTAACACTTTCATTTTTCACACTAGGCCTTAGGTCAAAAGGAAATAAAAATTGAAATTCAAATACATAAACTGAATGGAAGCAAACAACAACAAAAAATAGCAAAATATCCGAGATGCACCTAAAGCACTACTTAGAGGGAGAGTTATTATGTGTAAACATTTATTTTAGGAAGAAAACTTCAAGTATTTAAGCATCAGTCATAGAAACTAGAAATGGAACAAATCATACCCAAATCCAGAAAAAGAGAGAAAATGATAAATATTAAGTGGAAATCAATGGAACAGACAACAGAAAATGAATCGGATCCAGAATAGCTAAAACAATTTTTTTTTAAAAACAAGATGTAAAGATGAATGACTTCCACTACCTGATTTCAAAATATCTTGTGAGGCAACCATAGTCAAAACAATGTGGCATTGGTAAAAGAATGTACTTATACATCAGTAAAACAGAATAGAGAGAAAAAGTTCTCTCACATTTCTGGCAAGTTAATTTTCAACAAAGATTTTAAGTCAAATCAATGGGTAAAGGAGAGTCTTTTCATCAACTGGTGCTGGAACAATTGGATACACATCCATATAATAATAAATTTACAACTTTGTCTCAGAGTTTACACAAAGCTTCACTCAAAATAGATAAAACACTGAAGTTTTTAATTGCTAAATAATCAAACTTTCAGAGGCAAAGATGAAAGAATTTTTATGACCTTTTATTAGGCAGAGATTTCTCAGATACAATATCAAAAGCATGCTCCATAAAAAAGTGAAAAAAATTAAACTTCATCTAAACAAACAAACAAAAAAAAACTTTTGTACTTCAAAATACTCCATTAAGAAAATGGAAAGAGAACCCAGAGACTGGAATAACTTGGAGAATGAATTTCCAAATTATTTTACTCAGGGGTCAGTAAACTACAGCTCATGTTCCAGCTTATTTTTATATAACTAAAGTTTTACTGCAACATAGTCATGACCTTATGTTTATGTATTGTCTGTGGGTGCTTACATAGTACAATGGCAGAGTAATGAGAAACATATGACCCACACAGCAAAAAAAAAATTTACTCTCTGACAGTTTATAGAGGAAACAAATGCTAAGTCCTGATATAAAAGTTAAAGGTCTTATATCCAGAACATGTAAAATATTTTGATAGCTGAATAATAAGAAAAACAACACTTAAATGGACAAATTATTTAAATAGGCACATCAGTATCACCAAAACTGAGCAGGACCCTCTGGAGCCTTCATGGTACAGATCCTTCCCCCATATCTTCTGCTACTCCTCTCTCAAGTACCTAGATAACAGTATCCGCACATTTCCTGAGCTATTTTACAGGTATTAAAATCCCAAGTAAATAGTAGATGTTAACTACAAGTAGCCCTCAAGGCCTACTGGATCCTTAGGATTGATAATGTTAACCCCTGTGATATCACCCTGTTATGTCACTATCAACCAATGAGAACTATGCATGAGTTGATAAAAAAAATAAATAAACTGGAAACAATCCAACTACCCAGCAGCTGATTAAAATAAATTGCTTCAGGTCACACAGCTTATAAATGGTAATGCTGAGTTTTGAACCTAGGAAGTTACATTACAGAATCCAAACACTTTAGCACTATACTCTAATGTCTCTCATATCTGACAGCAATATCCATGTTAATGGTGAAAAGTTCTCTCCATGATAAGGTAGAGAGAGAGCTACAAGGGTAAAAGTTGACCATAAGGTTGTCAAATTATCAGGTCTTTCAGTGTCAGTTTAAAATGATTTAATAATTGAGAACAATTAATTCTCATTTTTTATATTTTAAATCCTTATTAAATAGGTAAAGTCTTCAACATACTAAGAATAGTGAAGGGATCTAGGAAGTAACATGTTTCAGAGAAAGAGGGACAGTATCTGCTATCTCCCTACTTTTCACAGATTTAAAAATTGCACAAGTTGTTAACTAGGACTGAAAGGATGCTTGTTATCAGAGAAAGGAGGGGGTACACTTGCAAAATATTTGCTTTCTTCTTCATTCCTCCTCAAAAATTTGACTGGCCTTTCATTTTTATGGCTCAGTAAAGGATAACTTAAAAGGTCAGAGCTCTTGTTGTGCCAACTGAGAAACATAACACATAAAATACAAAAATTACAGTGTTATGCCTCATGCTTGCAAAACATCTCCTTTATTCTGAGACAGCATTACTCGGACTTAAGGCTGATACCCCTGAACTTGAACTCACTTGCTTGGACTTCCCTACCTTGATGAGTAGCTAAGGCTTTGGATGATGTCGGATAACCCTCCATTCCAAGTTTCCTATATCACCATCTTTTGAGAGCTATATTTGACTCTCCATTTTCCTTTTACCTTTAATAAATTTAAAGATATAATGGGCCACTTTAAGATAATTCAGTCATTGCATTGTGTGATTTTAGACAATATCATTTTTCTCTTGTCAAACATATATGATGTTTCTTTCAGATAATTTTATTTTATTTTTTATTTTAAATTGAAGAATAATTGCTTTACAGAATTTTGTGGTTTTCTGTCATACATCGACAAGAATCAGCCACAGACACACCCATGTCCCTTCCTTCCCAGACCTCTCTCCCATCTCCCTCCCCATCCCACTCTTCAGCCTGTCAAAGAGCCTTGTTTGAGTTCCCTGAGTCATACAGCAAATTCCCATTGGCTATCTATTTTACATATGGTATTGTAAATTTCTATGGTACTCTCTCTATATATCTTCCCTCCTCCCTCCTCTCCTCCCCACATGTCCATAGGTCTGTTCTCTATGTCTGTTTCTCCATTGCTGCCCTGAAAATAAATTCACCAGTGCCATCTTTCTAAATTCCATATATATGTGTCAGAATACAATATTTATATTTCTCTTTCTGACTTATTTCACTGTATGGTAGGCTCTAGGTCCATCCACCTCATTAGAATATATTCAAATGTGTTCCTTTTTATGGCTGACTAGTATTCCATTGAGAGGCTTCTCTTGTAGCTCAGTTGGTAAAGAATCTGCCTGCAATGCAAGAAACCTGGGTTCAATTCCTGGGTCAGGAAGATCCCATGGAGAAGGAAATGGCAACCCACTCTAGTATTCTTGCCTGGAGAATCCAATAGACAGAGGAGCCTGGTAGGCTAGAGTCCATGGGGTCGCAAGAGTTGGGCATGAATTAGTGACTAAACCACCACGAGTATTCCAATGTATATATGTACCACAACTTCTTTATCTGTTCATCTGTCGATGGACACCTAGGTTGCTTCCATGTTCTAGCTATTGTAAATAATGCTGCAATGAATATTGGGGTACATGTGTCTTTTTCAATTTTGGTTTCCACAGGGTATATGCCTAGGAGTAGGATTTCTGCGTCATATGGTGGTTTTATTCCCAGCTTTTTTTTAAACTCCTAACTTTTTAAAGAATCTCCATACCATACAACCATAGTGGCTGTATCAGTTTACATTCCCACAAGCAGTGCAAGTGTTCCCTTTTCTCCACCCCCTCTCCAGCATTTATTGTTTGTAGACAATTTGATGATGGCCATTCTGACAGGTGTGAGGTGGTATCTCATTGTAGTTTTGATTTGCATTTGCTGGTGGCTCAGAGGTTAAGGCGTCTGCCTGCAATGCAGGAGACCTGGGTTCGATCCCTGCGTCGGGAAGATCCCCTGGAGAAGAAAATGGCAACCCACTCCAGTATTCTTGCCTGGAGAATCCCATGGACGGAGGAGCCTGGTGGGCTACAGTCCACAGGGTCACAAAGAGTCGGACACGACTGAGCGACTTCATTTTCACTTTCAATAATGAGTGATGTTGAGCATCTTTTCCTGTGCTTGTTAGCTGACTGTGTGTCTTCTTTGGAGAAAAGTTTCTTCAGGTTGCTTTCCCACTTTTTGATTGGGTTGTTTGCTTTTCAAGTATTGAGTTGTATGAGATGCTTGTATAGTTTGGAAATTAATTCCTTGTCAGTCATTTCCTTTGCTATTATTTTCTCCCATTCTGAAGGTTGTCTTTTCACCTTGTTTGTAGTTTCCTTTGCTGTGCAAAAGCTTTTACATTTAATTAGGTCCCACTTGTTTATTTTTGTTTTTATTTCCATTACTCAGATTTTTCAATATATGAAAATCAATCAACATGATACACCATATTAACAAATTGAAAGATAAAAACCATATGATCATCACCTACATGCAGAAAAAGCCTTTGACAAAATTCAGCATCCATTTATGATAAAAATGCTTCAAAAAATGGGCATGAAAGGAACCTACCTCAACATAGTAAAGGCCATATATGATAAGCCCACAGCAAATATTATTCTCAGTGGTTAAAAACTGAAAGCATTCCCTCTAAGATCAGGAACAAGACAAGGGAGTGCACTCTCACCACTATTATTCATCATAGTTTTGGAAGTTCTAGCTACAGCAATTAGAGAAGAAAAAGAAATAAAAGGAATCCAGGTCAGAAAATAAGTAAAACTCTGTTTGCAGATGACATGATACTATACACAGAAAACCTAAAGAAACTATCAGAAAATTACTAGAGCTAATCAGTGAATTTAGCAAAGTCACAGGATACAAAGTCAATACACAGAAATCACTTGCATTTCTATATACTAACAATGAAAAATCAGAAAAAGAAATTAAGGAATCAATCCCATTCACCACTGCAACAAAAATAATTAATTTTGTCACCTAAGGAGACAAAAGAACTGTACACAGAAAATTATAAGACATTAATGAAAGAATAAGTGACAACATAAACAGATGAAGAGATATTCCATGTTCCTGGGCAGGAAGAATCAATATTGTTAAAATGACTATACCACCAAATGCAATCTATGGATTCAGTGTGATCCCTATCAAATTACCAATGTCATTCTTCACAGAACTAGAACAAAAATTTTCACAATTCATATGGAAACATGAAATATCCTGAATAGCCAAAGCAGATTTGAGAAAGAAGAATGGAGCCAGAGGAATCAACCTCCCTGACTTCAGACTATACTACAAAGCTACAGTCATCAAGATAGTATGGTTCAGTTCAGTTCAGTTCAGTCGCTCAGTCATGTCCGACTCTTTGCGACCCCATGAATTGCAGCATGCCAGGCCTCCCTGTTCATCACCATCTCCCGGAGTTCACTCAGACTCATGTCCATCGAGTCCGTGATACCATCCAGCCATCTCATCCTCGGTTGTCCCTTTCTCTTCCTATGGTACTGCCACAAAAGCAGAAATATAGACCTGTGGAAAAAGATAGAGAGCCCAGAGATAAACCCACACATCTATGGGTACTTTATTTTTTACAAAGGAGGCAAGAATATACAATGGGGCAAATATAGGCTCTTCAATAATCTTCAATAAATGGTGCTGGGAAAACTGGACAGCTATTTGCAAAAAGAATTAAATTAGACTACCTAGAGCCATACACAAAGATAAACTCAAAATGGCTTAAAGATGCAAATGTAAGACAAGAAATTATTAAACTCTTAGAGGAAAACATAGGCAGAACATTTGAAGACATAAGTTAAAGCAAGATCTTCTATGACACACTTCCTAAAGTAATAGAAATAACAACAAAAATAAACAAGTGGGACCTAATTAAATTTAAAAGCTTTTGCACAGCAAAGGAAACTACAAACAAGGTGAAAAGACAATTTTATTAATACTCCTACTTCGATTAGTATCTTAACTTCACTTAGCTGCATTTGTTTGATGTGAATACATTTTTGGTTTTGAATTGCCTACTTAAATCATTGATGTTATTGGCCTATCAGAAATTTAAGCTATTTGGTGAGGCACTGGAAGCTACAAAAAGCCATTCTCTGTTTAGAGACAGGCTACTGATGCTGCTGCAATAAGTGTTTTAGAAGGAACAATATTCCTGGTTTACCTCATTAAATTTGGTGCACTATGTACATTTCATTCCCCTTACAATACAGGAATAGGACAGAGAGAGCTGCATAGATACAACATAGACAGTGATTCATTGTTTTAAAATCCTAAGAAGAAAGCACCATTTCCTCTTATTATTCTTCTCCTTTGCCAACTACCCGACTAGTTGGCTAAAAAATCTGACCAATGTATTATATACATTATATACATTCTCATCAACATTGTAGGAGGGTTCCTTTCTTTTCACACCACCCCCCCCAGCATATATTATTTTGATGATGGCCATTCTGTGAGGTAATACCTCATTGTAGTTTTGATTTGCATTTCTCTAATAATTAGTGATTATCACACTAATCAATCAGTGTTATACACAACAGTAACACACTGAGGAATAAAAAACATATGATCATCTCAATAGATGCAGAAAAAGCTTTTGACAAAATTCAACACCCATCTATTACAAAAACTCTCCAGAAAGTGGACATAAAGGGAAACAACTTCAATATAATAAAGGCCATATGTGACAAACCCGCAGCTAACATCATATTCAGTATTGAAAAGCTGAAAGCATTTCCTCTAAAACCAGGAACAAGACAAGAATGTCCACACTCACAACATTTATTCAGCATGATTTTGGAAGTCTGAGCCATAGTAATCATAGAAAAAGCAATGAAAGGAATCCAAATTAGTAAAGAAGAAGTAAAAGTGTCACTGTTTGCAGATGACATGATACTATACATAGAAAATCCTAAAGATGCTAGAAAAAACTACTGAACTCATCAGTGAATTTAGTAAAGTTGCAGGATACAAAATTAATGCACAGAAATCTGTTTCATTTCTATATACTAACAATGAATACTAACAAAGAGATAATAAAGAAACAATTCCATTTATCACTGATTCAAAAAGAATTAAATACTTAGAAATAAACCTACTTAAGGACTGTAAGACACTGATAAAAGAAATTGAAGTGGATACAGATGGAAGGATAAGATATACCATGTTCTTGGACTGGAAGAATCAATACTGTCAAAATGATTATACTACCTAAGGCAATCTAGAGATTCAATGCAATCCATGTCAAATCACCAATGGCAAGTTTCACATAACTAGGGCCAAAAAAAAAAAAAATCTTTAAATTTGTATATAGACACAAAATACCCTTAATAGTTAAAGCAATCTTGTTTAAAAAAATGTGGAACTGGATGAATTAGGCTCCCTGACTTCAGACTATACTACAAAGCTACAGTCATCAAAAAGCACTATGGTACTGGCACAAAAACAGAAATATACATCAATGGAACGGGATAGAAAGCCCACAAATAAATCCACATACCTATTATCAGTTAATCTACAACAAAGGAGGTTAAGATGGTACAATGGAAAACAGTCTTTTCAATAAATAGTGCTGGAAAACTGGACAGCTGCATGTAAAAAAAAATGAAATTAGAACGTTCTTTGACACCATACACAAAAAGAAAAACAAACATGAAATGAATTAAAGACCTAAATGTAAGACAAGATACTTGTACAACTGTTAGATGAAAACATAGGCAGAACACTCTTTGACATAAATTGATTTTATCTACCTCCTATAGTAACGAAAATAAAAACATAAATAAATGGGACCTAATTAAACTTAAAAACTTCTGCACAGCAAAGGAAACCATAAAGAAAAATGAAAAGACAACACACAAAATGGGAGAAAATATTTGCATACAAAGCCAATTGACAAGAAATTAATCTCTAAAACATATAAACAGAGGATGTAGAAATTAAACATGAGAAAAGGCAAATAAAGACATGAGTTAACATAGTGTGTTTGACAGGACAGTTAGGAGACTAGTCTAACTGGATTTACAAATGTTGCCAGGGATCATATAAAAGAGGAAACTAACATCTTTTGAGTGCCTATTATGTTCAAGACAATCAGTATGCTACTGTTCAGATATTATTTCATATATATATGTGTATATACATACAAATATATATGTATATATAATTCATATGTAAGAATTATCAACTCTACCTCAAAAATATATCTCGGATCTGATCCCTTCTCCAATTTCACCTGATCCTAGCCACGTTCACCTCGGATCTGATCCCTTTCTCCAATTTCACCTGATCCTAGCCACTTTCACCACTTGCCTGGATTACTTCAATGACTTTCTGACTGGTCTATCTGCTAACAATATTCAATTTAACACAAAAAGAAGACAGCAAAAGGAAAAGAAAGGAAAGGCAGAGATCATCAGTATAGATTAAAGCAAACCAAATTTACCATTGTATAAAAAGTCTAACACCTTGTAGCTGAGTATGTTTTATATAGGAATGCTTGACAAGGAAAATCAATAAATGAAAATCAGTATATCATGTGATTAAAGGAGGAAAACAATATGATAATGTCAGTGTATTTTTAAAAAAGCACTTGATAAAAATCCAATTTCCCAAAAAAATCCTTTTTAGAAAATCACCCTCAATTTGATAAAGAATATCTGCAGAAATAAATTTATATTTAAAAAAACCAAACCAGTAAGCAGAAGTTAGGAATTTCAGGGGCTCTAAACTTCAAGTCTTCTGTAGCCTGACCTACCCCTCTGCAGTCAGAATTGAGAAGGGGGAAGTGTTAAAAATTCAGGTCTCTGGGATATCTATAGTAAAGACATTTGTATATAAATATAAAAGAATATCTGCAGAAAACTTAATATTGTACTTAATGGTGCAAATATGAGTATTTTGCCCTGAAGATTGGGAACAAGGAAAGAATGCACATTCACACAATTGCTGTCCAGCATTGTCCTAAAGGTCCAAGTCATTATACTAAAGCAAAAATAAAAAAAAAAAAAGAAGAAATACATTTAAAAATCACTTAGAAAGGAAGAAGTACAAGTGTCTGTACTGATGTGTAGATTTTCCTATACATCCATATCCATGGCAAGAACTAGTAAGTGAATTTAGCAAAGAAGAAGGATACAAAGTTAACAAACAAATGTGAAATTAAACTTTAAAAAGTTAATTTTAAAATTAATTACTCCAAAGAAGACATAGAGATGGCTGAAAAACACATGAAAAGATGCTCAACATCACTCATTCTGAGAGAAATGCAAATCAAAACCACAATGAGGTGCCATTTCACGCCAGTCAGAATGGCTGCTATCCAAAAGTCTACAAGCAGGCTCTACTACAAAGCCACAGTCATCAAGACAGTATGGTATTGGCACAAAGACAGACATATAGATCAATGGAACAAAATAGAAAGCCCAGAGATAAATCCACATACATATGGACACCTTATCTTTGACAAAGGAGGCAAGAATAAACAATGGAGTAAAGACAATCTCTTTAACAAGTGGTGCTGGGAAAACTGGTCAACCACTTGTAAAAGAATGAAACTAGATCACTTTCTAACACCGCACACAAAGATAAACTCAAAATGGATTAAAGATCTAAATGTAAGACCAGAAACTATAAAACTCTTAGAGGAGAACATAGGCAAAACACTCTCCGACATAAACCACAGCAGG
>NW_024070207.1:20124430-20221173 GCF_014754425.2 Oryx dammah
AAAATGGGCCAAAGAACTAAATAGACATTTCTCCAAAGAAGACATACGGATGGCTAACAAACACATGAAAAGATGCTCAACATCACTCATTATTAGAGAAATGCAAATCAAAACCACAATGAGGTACCACTTCACACCAGTCAGAATGTCTGCGATCCAAAAATCTGCAAGCAATAAATGCTGGAGAGGGTGTGGAGAGAAGGGAACCCTCCTGCACTGTTGGTGGGAATGCAAACTAGTACAGCCACTATGGAGAACAGTGTGGAGATTCCTTAAAAAATTGCAAATAGAAATGCCTTATGACCCAGCAATCCCACTGTTGGGCATACACACAGAGGAAACCAGAATTGAAAGAGACACATGTACCCCAATGTTCATTGCAGCACTGTTTATAATAGCCAGGACATGGAAACAACCTAGATGTCCATCAGTAGATGAATGGATAAGAAAGCTGTGGTACATATACACAATGGAGTATTACTCAGCCATTAAAAAGAATACATTTGAATCAGTTCTGATGAGATGGATGAAACTGGAGCCGATTATACAGAGTGAAGTGAGCCAGAAAGAAAAACACCAATACAGTATACTAACACATATATATGGAATTTAGGAAGATGGCAATGATGACCCTGTATGCAGGACAGCAAAAAAGACACAGATGTGTATAGCGGACTTTTGGACTCAGAGGGAGAGGGAGAGGGTGTGATGATTTGGGAGAATGGCATTGAAACATGTATAATATCATGTAAGAATCGAAATGCCAGTCTATGTCTGATGCAGGATATGACACGCTTGGGGCTGACGCGCGGGAATGACCCAGAGAGATGTTGTGGGGAGGGGGGTGGGAGGGGGGCTCATGTTTGGGAACACATGTACACCTGTGGTGGATTCATGTCAATCTATGCCAAAACCAATACAGAATTGTAAAGTAAAAATTAAAAATAAATTAATTAATTAATTTTAAAAAATTAAAAAAAAATAAACTAAGATCATTAAAAAAAATGAAAAAAAAAAAGTCTACAAGCAATAAATGCTCGAGAGGATGTGGAGAAAAGGGAACCCTCTTACACTGTTGGTGGGAATGCAAACTAGTACAGCCACTATGGAGAACAGTGTGGAGATTCCTTCAAAAACTGGAAATAGAACTGCCTTATGACCCAGCAATCCCACTGCTGGTCATACATACCGAGGAAACCGGAATTGAAAGAGATACGTGTACCCCATTGTTCATCACAGCACTGTTTATAATAGCCAGGACATGGAAGCAACCTAGATGTCCATCAGCAGACTAATGGATAAGAAAGCTGTGGTACATATACACAATGGAATATTCAATTCAGTTCAGTCACTCAGTCATGTCGGACTCTTTGAGACCCCATGAATCACAGCACACCAAGCCTCCCTGTCCATCACCAATTCCCAGAGATCACTCAAACTCATGACCATCGAGTCAGTGATGCCATCTAGCCATCTCATCCTCTATCGTTCCCTTCTCCTCCTGCCCCTAATCCCTCCCAGCATCAGAGTCTTTTCCAATGAGTCAACTCTTTGCATGAGGTGGCCAAAGTATTGGAGTTTAAGCTTCAGCATCAGTCCTTCCAATGAACACCCAGGACTGATCTCCTTTAGGATGAACTGGTTGGGTCTTGGCAGTCCAAGGGAATCTCAAGAGTCTTCTCCAACACCACAGTTCAAAAGCATCAATTCTTCAGTGCTAGTCTTTCTTCACAATCCAGCTCTCACATCCGTACATAACCACTGGAAAAACCTTAGTCTTGACTAGACGGACCTTTGTTGGCAAAGTAATATCTCTGATTTTCAATATGCTATCTAGGTTGGTTATAACTTTTCTTCCAAGGAATAAGCGTCTTTTAATTTCATGGCTGCAATCACCATCTGCAGTGATTTTGGAGCCCCAAATAATAAAGTCTGACACTGTTTTCACTGTTTCCCCATCTATTTGCCATAAGTGATGGGACCAGATGCCATGATCTTCGTTTTCTAAATGTTGAGCTTTAAGCCAACTTTTTCACTCTACTCTTTCACTTTCATCAAGAAGCTTTTTAATTCCTCTTCACTTTCTGCCATAAGGGTGGTGCCATCTGCATATCTGAGGTTATTGATATTTCTCCCAGCAATCTTGATTCTAGCTTATGCTTCTTCCAGCCCAGCGTTTCTCATGGTGTACTCTGCATATAAGTTAAATAAGCAGGGTGACAATATACAGCCTTGACGCACTCCTTTTCCTATTTGGAACCAGTCTGTTGTTCCATGTCCAGTTCTAACTGTTGCTTCCTGATCTGCATATAGGTTTCTCAAGAGGCAGGTCAGATGGTCTGGTATTTCCATCTTTACTCAGCCATTAAAAAGAATACATTTGAATCAGTGCTAATGAAGTGAATGAAACTGGAGCCTATCATACAGACTGAAGTATGCCAGAAAGAAAAACATCAACACAGTATACTAACGCATATATATGGAATTTAGAAAGATGGTTATGATAATCCTGTATGTGAGACTGCAAAAGAAACACAGAAGTATAAAACAGTCTTTTGGACGCTGTGGGAGAGGATGAGGGTAGGATGATTTGGGAGAATGGCATTGAAATATGTATATTATCATATGTGAAACGAATCGCCAGTCCACGTTTGATACATGAGACAAGGTGCTCAGGGCTGGTGCACTGGGATGACCCAGAAGGATGGGATGGGGAGGAAGGTGGGAGGGGTGTTCAGGATGGGAAACACATGTACACGCATGGTGGAGTCATGTCAATGTATGGCAAAACTAATACAATATTGTAAGTAATTAGCTTCCAATTAAAATAAATAAATTTATATTAAAAATAAAAAATTAATTACTATGAAGGATTATGAAGGATTTTTGTGTTACTACGAAGGAATTTTGTGTTTTTTTTTTTTTTAAGAAAAATACTACTTATCAGAGACACCTAATGTAGAACAGAGTGACAGGATTAGACATTAACAGAGGAAGCAAGACATTGAATGAGAGGCAGAAATGAACAGGAAGATAAAATAATGCTATTGAGACCATTAAAGATAAGTATTGCCAGACTTCCCTGGTGGCACAGAGGATAAAGATCCACCTGTCAATGCAGGGAGCACAGGTTCGATCCCTGATCTGGGACGATTCCACATGCCATGGAGCGACTAAGCCTGTACACCACAACTACTAAGCCTGTGCTCTAGAGTCTGTGAGCCGCAACTACTGAGCCCGCATGCTGCAACTACTGAAGCCAACGTGCCTAGAGCCTGTGCTGCACAATAAGAGAAGCCACTGCAATGAGAAGCCCACACACTGCATTGATGTGTAGCCCCTGCTCTCCACAACTAAAGCTCATGCACAGCAATGAAGACCCAGTGCAACCAAAAATAAATAAATATTTTTTAAAAAGATAAGTATTACTTATTCCAAAATTTATAGAAATATAATCCGTGACATGAAGGGAGGGGAGATTGTGACCCAAAACAAATAGTGTCATTTCCCAAAAGTACTCGTTAAAGATATCTTTTCTAAAATCCCAGCCATAAAGCAACCAGTCCACAAGAAAACAGAATTGGGCTAAAAGCTACACTTTCTTACAGTCTTTCTCCATATCATCCAAATCATTTTATATAACAAGTAAACTAGGGAAATATTTATAGGAAACCATATCAAAAGCTATCCTAGAATTCTTTTCTATTAATAACTGTGGCCCTGAGAAACAATTAATTTTGTATGATCACATTGTTAGCTTTTTACGTTTACATAATGACTTCTATGTCAGTATCATGTTTCAGAAGACAAACCTATCCTGTTATCCTACTACTCAAATCTGACAGATATGAACACATACTGTGAAATAAAATACAAGAAACTAAATATTTAATTTTATTGTATTTCTGTTAACCTTTCTGACTCTTTAATGTAGGATGAACTGAAATTTCAGTGTTCTAATGTCCCCAATGTAATTTATCTTAAATTTTGGCAATTTGACTTGGTTTTAAATAAGTAAAGCAGATTATAAAAATATAAGCATTTTGATGAGCTGTTTCTAAATTTCAAAAATAAAAATGTAATCTGTGAGAATTATTTGATGCTTACCCTGTAAGAGTACCAAAATAATGTTAGCCTATTGGACTTTCTAAAACTTCCTTTTTCATAATAGCATTGGGTGCTGCATTCTGTTACCATATTGGAATAATTAGAATATTAACACCTTGGCAGAATATTTTTCACTAAATATAATGATTTTACCCACTAGAAAAATATTTCCTTATGCCTAATTTTAATTTATTGATAGATGTTTAATACTTTTATTAAATTTCTTTTTTTAATAAAAATTTATTTATTTTAATTGGAGGTTAATTACTTTACAATATTGTATTGGTTTTGCCATACATCAACATGAATCCGCCACAGGTTCCCCATCCTGAACCCCCCTCCCTCCTCCCTCCCCGTACCATCCCTCTGGGTTGTCTCAGTGAGCCAGCCCCAAGCATCCAGTATCATGCATCGAACCTGGACTGGCAATTTGTTTCATATATGATATTATAAATGCTTCAATGCCATTCTCCTATAGAAATATGTATATATTATCTTTTCAGATTATAGCTCTTAAAGGACCAAAATGTATACTTCAAAAAGTTCAATAATATTTTTTAAATTGATAGAACATGATTTGTATTTATCCCTTTTATCCCTAGCTTTATGCACCTTTTTATCTTATTTAATTAATCCTCTATTGCTGGACATGTAGTTGTTTCTAATGTTTGTTCTTACAAACATTTCTGCAAGGAATATTCTTGCATAGATATATGAGTCAAAGGTGTATATACATTTTATTACATGACAGATGTTGCCAAATTTCTCTTCAAAGATGATATACCAGTTTATACTGCTTCCAAAATACATGTATTGGGATTTTTCTGACATCCTTATCAATAATTTATCTTTAATTTTCAGTTACACTAAATAATTTTATATGATTATTATCCCTAAATGTTTTTCCTTCTTTGAATTTCTTGTTCACATCCATTTTTCCCTAGTATGTTGTTTCTTTTCATTTAAGTATTTCTTTATTATACTGAAGACATTATTCCTTCATGTGCTGTTTGGAATGGGTCAATACTTACTTATATGCAATTACTGGTTAGTAGATGATACTGTTAATTTTTATTAAACTTAGTTAAACAAATTATCCGAGTTGTCAAATAAAATTTTTCTAAGATAAAACTGTAGATAATTTTATAGGAAATAATGAACTTGGTATTCATTGGATGTCTGCTTTGTGTTAGAAACTCTGCTGTGTGTGGTCATATACATTTTCTAAATCCTTTCAGAAACATAGTGAAGTGGTTATTTTTAATCTCTTGTTTTATAGATGAGGAAATTGTCAAATCATTTAGGCGAATTGGTCAAGAACAAATGCACATAAACAGAAGAACTAGGAATTTAACCTGGGTCTTTCTGATTCTAAAATATATGTGTTTAAAGATTCAGTTATGATTTATATCATTAACTATGTCTCACTCACAGCAGTCAATCAAAAACATTGGTTGAAAAATGAAATGAATATTAAGAATATTGTCAGGTAGATCAGCTTGACTGAAAAGTGTCCAAATACTTGACAATGAATCTCCTGCCAATTATATACACCGTCTCTGAGGTAGAATGGACCCAGCCACTGCCAAGCATCTTCTTCAATTCCAGCGAGTATTATAGGAGAAGAACCAAGAGAATTAATACATACCAAGGGGAAACTTTTACTCCTAAAGCTGTCTATTTAGAAGAACTACATCAGGAATATGTGTATAACATATTAAGAAGCACTTGGCTATTTTGCAAGCTTAAAATTATTTATTTAGTAGCCTCATTACCCTAACCTCTAAGTAGATAGTTGACCATTGGTGAATAACATCGGCTGTATACTTATGTTGATGCTGCTGACAACTCTCTGCTTATCTGCCATGTAGAGGCAGAATCATGTTTACATAGAAAATAAGAGAACTGAAATCTTTGTACTAATAACTTAAAGGATAATTTCTCAGATGTAAATCTTATGGAAAATGATGCATATTTTTAGCTATCAATAAGTTGAACAACATATACTAACACAAAAGAGAGAATCCAAACTAACCCACTCAATTAAATTACTCTTGCTACTTGCTTCTCAATTTGAATATATAAGTGAATTTTACTTTTGTACCTATTTAGCTGGGTAATAGGACAAAATTTTTCTATAAAGTGGTAGAATAGGAAACTGAGAATGATATTTTCCTAAGAAACTCTATCAGTTACTACCTTTGCCAAATAATTGATCTAAGGGAGTGATTTTATCATATTTGAGAAACCTATAAGCATTTTTTAATTAAATTTCACATGAAAATAACTTTTACTAATATATTTTACATTAATTTGACATAGCATACAATACTGGATTGTTCAAAAGACAAGAGGTTTTAGATCATCTAGACCAGTGGTTCTCAACTTTGGTTATGCATTAGAATATCTGTTGATGAGGCTCTGGTATCTTATTTTTGGAAAAGCCCACTAGATAATCTTTTTACAGGCAGCAATGTTTGAGGTCATTAATCCTGTTGGTTTCAGTTCAGTTCAGTTCAGTTCAGTCGCTCAGTCGTGTCTGACTCTTTGTGACCCCATGAACCACAGCACACCAGGCCTCCCTGTCCATCACCAACTCCCGGAGTCCATCCAAACCCATGTCCATTGAGTCAGTGATGCCATCCAGCCATCTCATCCTCTGTCGTCCCCTTCTCCTCCTGCCTCCAATCCCTCCCAGCATCAGAGTCTTTTCCAATGAGTCAACTCTTTGCATCAGGTGGCCAAAGTATTGGAGTTTCAGCTTCAACATCAGTCCTTCCAATGTACACCCAGGACTGATCTTTAGGATGGACTGGTTGGATCTCCTTGCAGTCCAAGGGACTCTCAAGAGTCTTCTCCAACACCCAGTTCAAAAGCATCAATGCTTCAGCAGTCAGCTTTCTTTATAGTCCAACTCTCACATCCATACATGACCACGGGCCATACATGACTAGATGGACCTTTGTTGACAAAGTAATATCTCTGTAACTTTCCTTCCAAGGAGTAAGCGTCTTTTAATTCTGTTGTGTTAGGTTAGTTTTAAAGCAATTTTCCCCGAACACAATTACACAGCAAAATTAAAATCCAGAGATACCTAATTATGGCTGTTTTTATCTCACAGTAGAAACTAAGTTTTGCTCTTTCAAGTCACTGAAAGAAGCATTGTTTCAAGCAGTTTTACCATTTTCACTTTGTTTTCCCAATTATTACATAAAGAGCAAAAGTTCATCAAATTTATGTAATAAGCCTTATATCAACTTAAAATAAATGTCTTTCATAAGCGTGCAAGTCACAAACTTAACCATTTCATAAAATTTTAAAGCAAATATATTAACATAATCAAAATTATACTATTTTTCCCTTTCTATGCTTAATAAATTTCTACTCATTTTTAAATTTCACTTTCTCTTTGAAACTTTTACTTAAGCCTTCAGCAAATTTTATCTGTGTCAGATAAGTTATGAATATAAATAAAAAATAGATATGAAACAGTTATATATATATATAATTTGATGATCACTTGATTATTAACTTATTTTTGTAATAATAGTCTTTGGCAAAGAAGAGATTAAATATATAGATTATCTTTAAAAATTTATTTTGAATGACAATATACCTACAGGCATATTATATTATGTATGATATTATACTGGGTTTCTGCAAAATCATATGGAAAACATGAGCAAACTTTTTGGCCAACCCAATGTATTATAAAAAGTGCTGTGACAGTTTTGTCTTTAGCTTAGAGATGAGGAAAATTTTTAAAGGAGACTTTTTCAGAGACAGGAGAAAAGGCTCCTACACTGGCCAGAATTGGGGATCATGCCCAGGTATGGAATCCTCTAAGATTTCTTAAGAAGTATAATTTTTTTCTACTTATTAAAAAGTTACAGTTATTGAGAATTAAGTAACCTCTTTTGGGCTTCCCTTGTGGCTCAGCTGGTAAAGAATCCACCTGCAAAGTGGGAGACCTGGGTTCAATTCCTGGGTTGGGAAGATCCCCTGGAGAAGGGAAAGGCTACTCACTCCAGTATACTGGATTGGAGAATTCTATGGACTGTACAGTCCATGGGATCGCAAAGAGTCAGACATGACTGAGAGACTTTCACTCACAAGTAATCTCTTTAATTCATACAAATATGTAAACATGACAGGAAGATAATTTTTTAAATATTAGACATGTTACAGCTAATTTAATCATTTATATTAAAAAGTTGGTTTAGGGTAAGGGGGTACAAACCTAAATTAGGTAAGTAATTTGTGACCAGTTACTAGCCACTTGTTCTTCAATAATGAGAAACTTGAATGACATCCAAGGCTCTATTTTGTTTTCAAACTGACTTAGATATGCATAAATATATGTTAATTCAGCCCAGTATACTGGGTTGAACAGACTTAAATTGAAGAAGGTAGGGAAACCACCAGGCTATTCAGGTATGACATAAATCAAATTCTTTATGATTATACAGTGGGAGTGACAAATAGATTCAAGGGATTAGATCTGATAGACAGAATGCTTGAAGAACTATGGACGGGAGTTAAGATATTGTATAGGAGGTGGTGATCAAACCCATCTCCAAGAAAAAAGAAATGCAAAAAGGTAAAATGGTCATCTGAGGAGGTCTTATAAGTGACTGAGGAAAGAAGACAATGAAAGGCAAAGGAGAAAAGGAAAGATATACCCATTTGAATGCAGAGATCCAAAGAATAGGAAGGAGAGATAAGAAAGCCTTCCTAAATGAACAATGCAAAGACACAGAGAAAAACAATAGAATGGGAAAGACTAGATATCTCTTGAAGAAAATTAGAGATACCATAGAAAAATTTCATGCAAAGATGTACACAATAAAAGACAGAAAAGCTGTGCACCTAACAGAAACAGCAGATACTAAGAAGAGGTGGCATGAATACACAGAAGAACTACACAGAAAAATCTTAATGACCCAGATAACCACGATAGTGTGATCATTCATCTAGAGCCAGACATCCTAGAGTACAAAGTTAAGTGGGCTTTAGGAAGCATCACTATGAACAAAGCTAGTGGAGGTGAAGTGATGGAATTCCAGTTGAGCTATTTCAAATCCTAAAAGATGATGCTGTGAAAGTGCTGCACTCAATACACTAACAAATTTGGAAAACTCAGCAGTGGCCACAAAACTGGGAAAGGTCAATTTTCATTCCAATCCCAAAGAAAGGCAAAGCCAAAGAATGTTCAACTCACCACACAATTGCACTCGTCTCACACGCTAGCAAAGTAATGCTCAAAATTTTCTAAGCTAGGTTACAATGGTACATGAACCAAGAACTCCCAGATATTCAAGCTGGATTTAGAAAAGGCAGAGGAACCAGAGATCAATTTGTCATATCCATTGGATCATAGAAAAAGCAATAAAGTTCCAGAAGAGCATCTACTTCTGCTTCATTGACTAACCTAAAGCCTTTGACTGTGTAGATCACAACATACTGTGGAAAATTTTAAAAGAGATAAAAATACCAGACCACCTTACCTGCCTCTTGAGAAATCTGTATTCAGTTCAAGAAGCAACAGTTAGAACCAGACATGGGACAACAGACTGGTTCCAATTTGGGAAAGGAGTACGTCAAGAATGTACATTGTCACTCTGCTTATTTAACTTATATGCAGAGAACATCATGCAAAATGCCAGGTTGGATGAAGCATAAGCTGGAATCAAGATTGATGGAAGAAATATCAATAACCTCAGACATGCAGATGACACCACCCTTATGGCAGAAAGTGAAGAGGAACTAAAGAGCTTCTTGATGAAAGTGAAAGAGGAGAGTGAAAAAGCTGGCTTAAAACTTAACATTCAAGAAATGAAGATTATGGCATCTGGTCCCATCACTTCATGGCAAATAGATGGGGAAACAATGGAAACAGTGTCAGACTTTATTTTGTTGGGCTCCAAAATCACTGCAGATAGTGACTGCACCCATGAAATTAAAAGGTGCTTGCTCCTTGAAGAAAAGCCATGACCAAGCTAGACAGCATATGTAAAAGCAGAGATATTACTTTGCCTACAAAGGTTTGTGTAGTCAAATTTATGGTTTTTCAAGTAGTCATCGGTGAATGTGAGAGTTGGACTATAAAGGATGAGCACTGAAAAACTGATGCTTTTAAATAGTGGTGTTGGAGAAGACTGTTGAGAGTCCCTTGGATTGCAAGGAGATCAAACCAGTCAATCCTACAGGAAATCATTCTTGAATATTCATTGAAAGGACTAATGCTGAAGTTGAAACTCCAATACTTTGGCCACATGATGCCAAGAGCCAACTCATTAGAACAGACCCTGATGATAGGAAAGATTGAAGGAAGGAGGAGAAGGGAGTGACAGAGGATGAGATGATTGGATGGCATCACTGACTCAGACATGAGTCTGAGCAAGCTCTGGGAGTTGGTGAAAGACAGGGAAGCCTGGTGTGCTGCATTCCATGGGGTGGCAAAGAGTCACATGACTGAGTGACTGAACCACAACAGTATTTGATATGAAATGCTCAGACCCATCTTATACATTAATTTGCCAATGTAGAATATAACTGTATTTCTTAGAAGAAAAGAAATAAACATTATCTCTTACCATAGAAAGAATATTACTCGGCCAAAAAAAATAATAATAATGAAATAATGCCATTTTCCACAATATGCATAGACCTAGAGATGATCATACTAAGTGAAGTCAGACAAAGACAAATACCTTATAATATCACTTATATGTGGAATCTTAAAAACTGATACAAATGAACTTATTTACAAAACAGAAACAGACTCATAGACTTAAAAAACAAACTTACAGTTACCAAAGCGGAAAGGTGTGGGGGATGTGATAAATTAGGAGTTAGGGACTAACACATGCACACTGTAGTAGGTCCAGCAAGGACCTACTGTATAGCACAAGGGACTCTATTCAATGCTCTGTAATAACTTATATGGGAAAAGAATCTGAGAAAACATAGATTTTTGTATATGTATAGCAGTCACTTTGCTGTACACCTGAAACAAAATATTGTGTAAATCACTATACTTCAACATATAAAACAAAACATTTTTTAAATACTTTAAAGGGTGGTCCTAAGATGGTGGAGGAATAGGACGGGGAGACCACTTTCTCCCCCACAAATTCATCAAAAGAACATTTAAATGCTGAGTAAATTTCACAAAACAACTTCTGAATGCCGGCAGAGGACATCAGGCACCCAGAAAAGCAGCCCATTGTCTTTGAAAGGAGGTGTTTTATCAATGGTGCTGTATAGAAGGAGAAGTCCTGAGACTATTGTAAAAATAAGACTGAAAACCAGAAGCAGGAGGCTTAAGTCCAAACCCTGAGAACACCAGAGAACACCTGACTCCAGGGAACATTAATTGACAGGAGCTCATCAAATGCATCCATACGTACACTGAAACCAAGCACCACCCAAGGGCCAACAAGTACCAGAGCAAGACATACTATGCAGATTCTCCAGCAACACAAGAACACAGCCCTGAGCTCCAATATACAGGCTGCCCAAAGTTACTCCAAAACCACTGACATCTCATAACTTATTACTGGACACTTCATTGCACTCCAGAGAGAAGAAATCCAGCTCAACCCACCAGAACACTGACACAAGCTTCCCTAACCAAGAAACCTTGACAAGCCACCTATCCAACCCCACCCACAGCGAGGAAACTCCACAATAAAGAGAACCCCAAAAACTGCCAGAATACAGAAAGGACACTCCAAACTCAGCAATATAAAAAACATGAAAAGACAGAGGAATACCCAGCAGGTAAAGGAACAGGATAAATGCCCAACAAACCAAGCAAAAGAGGAAGAGAGGGAATCTACCTGAAAAAGAATTCCAAATAGTGATAGAGAAAATGATCCAAAATCTTGAAATCAAAATGGAATCAGATAAAGAGCCTGGAAACAAGGATTGAGAAGATGCAAGAAAGGTGTAAAAGGGACCTGGAAGACATAAAAAAGAGTCAATCTATAATGAATAATGCAATAAATCAGATCAAAAACACTCTGGAGGGAACAAATAGTAGAATGACAGGCAGAAGATAGGATTAGTGAATAAGAAGATAGAATGGTAGAAATAAATTAATCAGAGAGGAAAAAAGAAATGAGGACAATCTCAGAGACCTCCAGGACAGTGTGAAACACCATAACATTCAAATCATAGGAGTCCCAGAAGAAGAAGACAAAAAGAAAGACCATGAGAAAATACTTGAGGAGATAATAGTTGAAAACTTCCCTAAAATGAGGAAGGAAATAATCACCCAAGTCCAAGAAACCCAGAGAGTCCCAAACAGGATAAACCCAAGGCAAAACACCCCAAGACACATATTAATCAAATTAACAAAGATCAAACAAAAAGAACAAATATTAAAAGCAGCAAGGGAAAAACAACAAATAACACTTAAGGGGATTCCCATAAGGATAACAGCTGATCTTTTAATAGAAACTCTTCAAGCCAGGAGGGAATGGCAAGACATACTTAAAGTGATGAAAGAAAATAACCTACAGCCCATATTACTATACCCAGCAAGGATCTCATTCCAATATGAAGGAGAAATCAAAAGCTTTACAAACAAGCAAAAGCTGAGAAATTAAGCACCACCAAACCAGCTCTCCAACAAATGCTAAAGGATCTTCTCTAGATAGGAAACACAAAAAGGGTGTATAAACTTTAACCTAAAACAATAAAGTAAATGGCAACAGGATCATACTTATCAATAATTACCTTAAACGTAAATGGGTTGAATGCCCCAACCAAAAGACAAAGACTGGCTGAATGGATACAAAAACAAGACCCCTATATATGTTGTCTACAAGAGACCCACCTCAAAACAAAGGACACATACAGACTGAAAGTGAAGGGCTGGAAAAAAATTTCCATGAAAATAGAGACCAAAAGAAAGCAGGAGTAGCAATACTCATATCAGATAAAATAGACTTTAGAACAAAGGCTGTGAAAAGAGACAAAGAAGGACACTACATAATGATCAAAGGATTAATCCGAGAAGAAGACATAATAATTATAAATATATATGCACCCAACATAGGAGCACTGCAATATGTAAGACAAATGCTAACAAGTATGAAAGGGGAAATTAACAATAACACAATAATAGTGGGAGACTTTAATACCCCACTCACACCTATGCATAGATCAACTAAACAGAAAATTAACAAGGAAACACAAACTTTAAACAATACAATAGACCAGTTAGACCTAATTGATATCAGGACATTTCACCCCAAACCAATGAATTTCACCTTTTTCTCAAGTGCACACGGAACCTTCTCCAGGATAGATCACATCCTGGGCCATAAATCTAGCCGTGGTAAATTTAAAAACATTGAAATCATTCCAAACATCTTTTCTGACCACAGTGAAGTAAGATTAGATCTCAAATACAGGAGAAAAACTATTAAAAATTCCAACATATGAAGGCTGAACAACACGCTGCTGAATAACCAACAAATCACAGAAGAAATCAAAAAAGAAATCAAAATATGCATAGAAATGAATGAAAATGAAAACACAACAACCCAAAACCTGTGGGACACTGTAAAAGCAGTGCTAAGGGGAAAGTTCATAGCAATACAGGCATACCTCAAGAAATAAGAAAAAAGTCAAATAAATAACCTAACTCTACACCCAAAGCAACTAGAAAAGGAAGAAATGAAGAACCCCAGGGTTAGTAGAAGGAAAGAAATCTTAAAAATTAGGACAAAAATAAATGCAAGAGAAACAAAAGAGACAATAGTAAAAATCAACAAAGCCAAAAGCTGGTTGTTTGAAAGCATAAATAAAATTGACAAACCATTAGCCAGACTCATCAAGAAACAAAGGGAGAAAAATCAAATCAATAAAATTAGAAATGAAAATGGAGAGATAAAACAGACAACACAGAAATACAAAGGATCATAAGAGAATACTATCAGCAATTATATGCCAATAAAATGGACAATGTGGAAGAAATGGACAAATTCTTAGAAAAGTACAACTTTCCAAAACTGAACCAGGAAGAAATAGAAAATCTTAACAGACCCATCACAAGCACACTGGTTGAAACTGTAATCAGAAATCTTCCAGCAAACAAAAAACTAGGACCAGACGGCTTCACAGCTGAATTCTACCAAAAATTTAGAGAAGAGCCAACACCTATCCTACTCAAACTCTTCCAGAAAGTTGCAGAGGAAGGAAAACTTTCAAACTCATTCTATGAGGCCACCATCACCCTAACACCAAAACCAGAAAGATGCTACAAATAAAGAAAACTACAGGCCAATATCACTGAAGAACATAGATGCAAAAATCCTTAACAAAATTTTAGCAATCAGAATCCAACAACACATTAAAAAGATCATACACCATGACCAAGTGGGCTTTATCCCAGGAATGCAAGGATTCTTCAATATCCACAAATTAATCAATGTAATGTACTACATTAACAAATTGAAAAATAAAAGCCATATGATTATCTCAATAGATGCAGAGAAAGCCTTTGACAAAATTCAACATCCATTTATGATGAAAACTCTCCAGAAAGCAGGAATAGAAGGAACATACCTCAACATAATAAAAGATACATATGACAAACCCACAGCAAACATTATCTTCAATGGTGAAAAATTGAAAGCATTTCCCCTAAAGTCAGGAAAAAGACAAGGGTACCCATTCTCACCATGACTATTCAACATAGTTTTGGAAGTTTTTGCCAGAGCAATCAGAGCAGAAAAAGAAATAAAAGGAATCCAAATTGGAAAAGAAGAAGTAAAACCCTCACTGTTTGCAGATGACCTGATCCTCTACATAGAAAACCCTAAAGACTCCACTAGAAAAGTACTAGAGCTAATCAATGAATAGAGTAAAGTTGCAAGATATAAAATCAACACACAGAAATCCCTTGCATTCCTACACACTAACTATGAGAAAACAGAAAGAAAAATTAAGGAAACAATTCCATTCACCATTGCAACGAAAAGAATAAAATACTTAGGAATATATCTACCTAAAGAAACTAAAGACCTATATATAGAAAACTATAAAACACTGGTGAAAGAAATCAAAGAGGAGAGTAATAGATGGAGAAATATACCATGTTCATGGATTGGAAGAATCAATATAGTGAAAATGAGTATACTACCCAAAGCAATTTATAGATTCAATGCAATCCCTGTCAAGCTATCAACGGTATTTTTCACAGAGCTAGAACAAATAGTTTCACAGTTTGTATGGAAATACAAAAAAAAAAAAAAAAAACGTGAATAGCCAAAGAAATCTTGAGAAAGAAGAATGGAACTGGAGGAAACAACCTGCCTGACTTCAGGCTCTAATACATAGTCACAGTCATCAAGACAGTATGGTACTGGCACAAAGACAGAAATATAGATGAATGGAACAAAATAGAAAGCCCAGAGATAAATCCACACATCTATGGACACTTTATCTTTGACAAAGGAGGCAAGAATATACAATGGATTAAAGACAATCTCTTTAATAAGTGGTGCTGGGAAAACTGGTCAACCAATTGTAAACAAATGAAACTAGAACACTTTTTAACACTATACACAAAAATTAACTCTAAATGGATTAAAGATCTAAATGTAAGACCAAAAACTATAAAACTCCTAGAGGAGAACATAGGCCAAACACTCTCCGACATACATTACAGCAAGATCCTCTATGACCCACGTCCCAGAATATTGGAAATAAAAGCAAAATAAACAAATTGGACCTAATTAAAATTAAAGGCTTCTGCACAACAAAGGAAACTATAAGCAAGGTGAAAAGAGCCTTCAGAATGGGAGAAAACAATAGCAAATGAAGCAACTGACAAACAAGTAGTCTCAAAAATATACAAGCAACTCCTGTGGCTCAATTCCAGAAAAATAAACGACCCAATCAAAAAATGGGCCAAAGAACTAAACAGACATTTCTCCAAAGAAGACATACAGATGGCTAACAAACACATGAAAAGATGCTCAACATCACTCATTATCAGAGAAATGCAAATCAAAATCATAATGAGGTACCATTTCACGCCAGTTAGAATGGCTGTGATCCAAAGCCTACAAGCAATAAATGCTGGAGAGGGTGTGGAGAAAATGGAACCCTCTTACACTGTTCGTGGGAATTCAGACTAGTACAGCCACTATGGAGAACAGTGTGGAGATTCCTTCAAAAACTGGAAATAGAACTGCCTTATGACCCAGCAATCCCACTGTGGGGCATATACACCAAGGAAACCAGAAGTGAAAGAGACATGTGTACCCCAATGTTCATCGCAGCACTGTTTATAATAGCCAGGACATGGAAGCAACCTAGATGTCCATCAGCAGATGAATGGATAAGAGAGCTGTGGTACATATACACAATGGAGTACTACTCAGCCATTAAAAAGAATGCATTTGAATCAGTTCTAATGAGGTGGATGAAACTGGAGCCTATTATACAGAGTGAAGTAAGCCAGAAAGAAAAACACCAATACAGTATAATAACACATATATATGGAATTTAGAAAGATGGTAATGATGACCCTGTATACGAGACAGCAAAAGAGACACAGATGTATAGAACAGTCTTTTGGACTCTGTGGGAGAGGGTGAGGGTGGGATGATTTCGGAGAATGGCATTGAAACATGTATAATATCAAATATGAAACAAATCACCAGTCTAGGTTCGATGCATGATAGTGGATGCTTGGGGCTGGTGCACTGAGATGACCCAGAGGGATGGTATGGGGAGGGAGGAGGGAGGGGGTTCAGGATGGGGAACACGTGTATACCTGTGGCAGATTCATGTTGATGTATGGCAAAACCAATATAATATTGTAAAGTAATTAACCTCCAATTAAAATAAATAAATTTATATTTAAAACAAAAACATTAAAAACATGAAGACATTTCTCAGGATGGTTAGCATCTCTCAATAGATGTAGGTGAGATTAGAAAACAAACCATCCAATTCTTTGAAACAGATTTGATACAGTGCCTTTGAGGAAAGTGCTGGATTCAACATTACTGATTGCAAGTTGACAGTGCCATTATATTCCTTCCTATCTTCATAATGAAACAGACTTAAGCTCACTTTCTGTTCCTGTTGAACTTTATTTCAGATTCATACAAATTGCATAAAGTCCATCTGTAGTCCTTCCTCCTTGTTCCTCTTCCAAACAAAAAGCCACCAAATAATGTCATATGAATATGGAGACCATGTGCTACTGCGGCAATCATGGACCTTTATTGTGTGCTGTTGTTATTGGGTCGCTAAGTCATGTCCAACTCTTTTGTGACCGCTTGGACTGTAGCCCACCAGACTTCTCTATACATGGGATTTCCTGGACATGAATACTAGAGTGTGTTGCCATTTCCTTTCCTTCTCCTTCTCCCAACCCATGTTGTTTGATTTGTTGTAAATTATTATTCATCTTTCCTACAAAGTTGTAATATTTTCTTACATATTTGCTCTTTATGCACAGTTTTGCCATGCACTTTTTAGAGTTCCAGACTAAGTTGTGTGGAAGTGATCATGAAACCCATGGTGGTTCCACCCTGATGATGAAAGATTATATATGTAGCCATTGACACACCAAAAGTCTAATTAAGAAAACACAGGCTACCAATGTGAGTCTATCACAGACAGGTGGCATTTTTCCAAGGTAATAATATGCATGCCATTGTTGGGGTAATTTAATGGACCGGGACCTGGTGGTCTGGAGGTGACGACAAGAAAATGAAAGAGAAAAAGAGGCTGATACTCCCTGGTTTATGCAGAAAACCAGTAAAGTCCTTGACACAGGACTTGCGTCTCTCACGAAGGCACTGGGCGCCCTCTCAAGGAGGGTGAAGGCACAGGGAGCTTTCTCGAGGGAGTATTAGAAGCCCGGGCGGGAGAGTGAGCAAGACGGGTCTCTGTGCTCCAAGGAATCAGCCGAGGAGAGAGAGAGAGAGAAACAAAGAAAGAAAGAAAGAAAGAAAGACAGACACGGAGACCCAAGCTCTAATGGAGCAAAGGTGCTTTAATGATTTTTCTGTGAGTATATATAGGCTGTAGTACAAGAAGTTTCTTTCGTCAATGATAAAGATCAGAAAACCAAACGTACAGTAACCGTTACCAAGGGAACAAGGGATGATGATGGTCACAAGGTCAGGAGACAATCCATATCTCAAGAAAGGGGATCGAGACTAAGCAGTTTTGTCCTAAAGAGAATGTTTACTAAAGGAGATTCAAGACTGTCTCACACAATGACCCCAGTTCCTGGGAGGAGCGTGCTGTTCTGCTTAAAAAGAAACAAAGGACTTGTGAGAAACAGCAAGTAGGAATCCTTCTGTTAAACATTCTCTAACATGCCATTATCCAGATAACCCATCTGGATCCATCTTTTCTGAACAGTAAGTGCCTCTGTAAAACTGGCAGATTTGATGAGTCGGCACAATGCCATACAAACATATGGACAGAACTGTAAACAAGCTAAAGATGTGTAACAAGAAGTTTGTTTAATAAAGTAGGATTTCCAGCTGGAATTCAACTACAATTACCTTCTACTAGTTTATGTTTCCAAATCATAAAATTGATTTCCTTAGAAGGAAATTAAAATTAATGTATGTGTGTGCTTGTGCATGTGTATGGGTGTATATAAAGCAATCATATAGATATATTTCTTTGTGGGTGACAATTCAAATCAGAGAAGAAAAGAATCTAGGGTCGTAAAAAGGAAGGAAGGTTTTGTCACATATGGTGAACAAAATTTTTCTTCAATTTTAGTATATTCTCAGTGACTTATACAATCACATGGTTTGTTGAAACCCCATTTAAGAAAACAGCTCAGGGAATTCATTGGCTGTCCAGTGGTTAGGACGCCACCTTCCAATGCAAGGGGCATGTGTTTGATACCCAGTTGAGGAACTAAAATCCTACAAGCTCCTCCAAGCCATGGTTAAAAAAATAATAATTTTAAAATTATATACAGCAAAACTTCATGAAAAGTTGTAGATATAGGTATCTGTAAGAGGAGAAAATCAAGATTATGGCTTTCTATTTTGCATTTTCTTCTAAACTACTGAAGTGAAGAGAAGTGAAGTTGCTCAGTCGTGTCCAACTCTTTGCGACCCCGTGGACTGTAGGCCACCAGACTCCTGCGTCCATGGGATTTCCTAGGCAAGAATACTGCACTGGGTTGCCATTTCCTTCTCCAGGAGATTTACCCAACCCAGGGATCGAACCCAGGTCTCCCGCATTGCAGGCAGACGCTTTAACCTCTGAGCCACCAGGGATTGGCAAATAGTGTATGTAAAACTCACCTTCTAAAATTGTTAAACGATTATCTTCTATTCCCACCAACCAGACATTTTAATTCATTTAGTTCTGGTGAGTAAAATTATATTATTGTGTTCCAGTGAACTTTATTGCTTACACATTCAAATTATTCTAACACACATTGAGGAAGATTGTCAAACAGGATTAAGTTCAAACATTTTATACACACACAAAATGTTTACTTGGGAGTTTCTTACTGGTATTTCAGTAGCAGATCACTTCATGGTAAACAGATGGGGAGAAAAATGGAAACAATGAGAGACTTTATCTTATTGGGCTCCAAAGTCACTGTGGACAGTGACTGCAGCCATGAAATTAAAAGACACTTGCTCCTTGGAAAGAAAGTTATGACAAACCTAGACAGTGTATTAAAAAGCAGAGACATCATTTGCCAACACAGGTTCATACATTCAAAGCTATGGTTTTTCCAGTAGTCATGTATGGATGTGAAACTTGGACCATAAAGAAAGCTGAGCACTGAAGAATTGATGTTTTCAAATTGTGGTGCTGGAGAAGACTGTTGAGAGTCCCTTGGACTGCAAGGAGATCAAACCAGTCAATCCTAAAGGATTGATTTAAGTCAGTCTTAAATATTCATTGGAAGGACTGATGCTGAAACAAGCTCCAATACTTGGCCACCTGATGCAAAGAGTCAACTCATCAGAAAAGACCCTGATCCTGGGAAAGATTGAGGGCAGGAAGAGAAGGGGGTGACAGAGGATGAGATGACTTGGATGTCATAACTGACTCAATGGAAATGAATCTGAACAAATTCTGGGAGGTAGGGAAGGACAGGGAAGACTGGCGTGCTGCAGTCCATGGGGGTCACAAAAAATTGGACACGACTTAGCGACTGAACAACAAAGAGCATCCCATGTTCTTTTCAGCTCTTACTAAGATTCTGAGAGAGACTAAAGGTAGGAAAATGAATTTTATCTTTGGTCCATGTACACACACACAAAATAACTCAATTTCTCTTTTAGAGAAATTTCTTTTTTTTTTTTTTTGGACTACGTGACTTCAAATAAATGATTTTTGTCAAACTGTTAACAATTCAATTATTTTACTGTGACTCTAAATTAGTGGTGGTCAGGGAGAAAATCCACAGATATGATTTATATGATTTGGATTAAGATATAAGGGTCAGAATCTGATCTTAGGCTCTCCAGAACCATTCAACCTAAAGGAATTGGCTGTCAAATCCTTGATTGATAGTTTATTTGCATATAACAGAAACAAAGGAAATTGAACAGCAAAATGATTTAGGCACATACTCAAAACATTTTAGACTACAAATTTTAAAAAATGATATGCTAAGTCATGTTTCCCAATTTAAAAAGTATGTTGAATTGTGTTTTTAAGGTCTATTATCATTCTTCACCATCATACTGAGAATTTTAATTCTGAAAATAAATTCATAAATCTCAATAGAGCAAATAATACCAATTTGGCTGATAAATGTCTTAATCATATATTTTGATTAATAGCTTTACATTTGTCTTCCTGAAAACTCAATGCAGATTTTTTGTTTTTATTTATTTTTAAGTCTAATGTACCTCTTCAAGTTCACATTTTAACTGGGAGATAAGTTTGACAAATGAAGCATTTGCCAGATTATTGCACTTCTGAAACTACAGTAATTAAGCATTTGAAAATGAGAAAACTGAAGGACAAAGTTTGGGGTCCCTTTTTTCATTTATATAGATACTCTATTCCAAAATCCTCAGCTTGTTTCTTTGCTTTTTGATTCTGTTCTTCAGAGGCTGTACCTTTAATGTTATTTTCTTTGAGTGTTGCAAGCTTACTTGGTATCTAGCAATATCTTATTTGAGACCCAGCACCATGCCATACATTTGCTACTGTGGTTTCACAAAATGAATAAGGTCAAGGGACAGTGCTAGGGCCTTCAGAGGGAATATTGGAATTGCCCTCTTGAGATGCATAAGACGTACCATGGGAACGTTCATTACACTTGTTCTCGTAGGCACAGCGGGTATGCTTTAGCCATTTACTTTCCCCCTCCTATCATTAACCCCTTCCCTGTCTAGCTTAGTTTCCATGGAGTGCCATTCTACTATCTTTACAATATTCTCCAACCTCCTTCTTCTTTACCCTTTCACTGCATTCATCTGGCAAGAAGCCAGTCTTGCCAGAGCCATCGTACATGCTTTTGCAGGTTGTTCACAAATTATGCTGTTTAGATTACAATGCGAATGTTTCTAGGGTACTTTAATGAAACTTCACAATCATGTGCTGTCTCCACACCTGGATCTAACTTAATATTCTCTGTATTGTTTTCTGATTCCTGAACATCAGATAAAACACACTACCATATCACCTGCTTCCAATACAGATTTAAAGTCTCTAATTTAAGCTGGAGACTTCCTTCATTCTCTCTCTCTCCTATTCTCCAGAGGGCCTCTAGTCCATTCTCCTCAAATGTCTGCCACCACCTATTAGTCTCCCTTTGATAAACATGAATTTTCCCTTATTGAGAAAGAAAAGAAAGATATTCGGTTAAGGCATTACTGTGAGTTCTAAAATATTAGCAGTATATTTTCCTTCGCCTTACTTTTTAGAATCAAAGCAGAACCCTGTAACAATCTTTTCACCTATAATTTGACTTCCGTTCACTACATCATTCTCAGCAACCAATCTCAACAATCAATTTATCCTTCTCTCTTTTTGACCTTCACCATCTTCTATACTGACTCCTTCCCATTATCATTTATATATTCCCATATCATTTATATATTTAAAAAAGAAAAAGGAAGGAAGGAGGAAAGGTAAGAAATGAGATGAAAACAAGAAAAAGGAAGAAACAGAAAAGAAGAAGGAAAGGAGACAGAGACAGGAGAAAGAGAAAGAGAAGGAAATTCTACTGCGTGTGTTTCATAACTTTTACAACCAAACTTTATGAATGGGTTATTTATTCTCACTGTCTTATTTCCTTCCTACTTGTTTCTAATCCCACTACCCCCAGTGTCAGCTACTTCTATGATATTGCTTATGCAAAGGTCACGTAGAACTTCTGTTTTGTGTACTAATGGTTACTTTTCTGTATTTACCTTACAGTAAGTCCCCCTACATACACACAAGTTCCATTCCGAGAGCAAGTTCATAAATCCAATTTGTTCATTAAGTCCAACAAAGTTAGCCTAGGTACCTAACTAATATAATTGGCTATATAGTACCATACTGTAACAAGTTTATAACACTGTTCACACAAATAATACATAAAAAACAAACACAAAAACTAAAGACATTTTAAATCTTACAGTATAGTAACTTGATAAGTACAGTAGTACAGTACAACAACTGGTAAAGAGGGGCTGGTAGTAGTACCAGCTACATCACTGCTGCTTTTATGCTTGCTTCTGGACATCCTGGGCTTGAAATAAGGATACTGTACTACTGTACTCTAGACAGTACTGTGCAGTAAAGTACACAAAAGCACAAAACCACTTGTAGAGGATGCACACAAATGACAGTGTAAAGTAGACAATGTGAACTAACTTACTTGATTGGACACGAGAACACACTTGAAGGTTTCTATGTAGGGGACTTACTGTCTTTGACTTCTCTGTTGCATTTATAAATGTTGATCATTCCATCTGTCTTACAATGCCTTCTTTAGATTATATGCCGTCTCATTTCCTAGTTGTTCTCTAGTTACTTAATTCCTTTCTTTCAGCAACTCCTCATTTCCTTCCCATCCCTTAAATGGTATTATTTTCAAATGTTTATTCTAAACCTTCTTTTTTTCCTGAATACTTTCATTTCCACACCTTCAATATATGGATGATGCCTAGCCTTTAACTCCTGCCTCCATGTCTATTCTTAGTTGCAGAGGTAGATACAGATCTCTCAATCAGACAAGTTCATGAGTGTCCCATAGAAGCATGGTGTTTAACATGCCCCAAATTCCTTCAACTCGTACTTCCTATGTTGTTCCCCATTCACTGTAACACAATGAATGGCATTTTAAGACACTCAGTAACTCAGTTAGAAATCTGACTTTTTTGGTTCACACTGTTCCTCCATAATAATTCACCAAGCAGTCATTTTTCCTGTTTATTATCTATATAATCTGTCACTTATTTTTCCCCTGCTGTGTCACTGCCTTTATTCATCTTGTTTCAGCCAGAATGACCCCCATAAGCCTTTTTCCTATATCCACTCATGTCCCAGCCATCCTCCCCTCCTGTCAGCCAAAGTCAAAGCATTGATTATAATAAGGCCACTAACAGTTTCTTAGACTTACCATGCTGTCTCCCATATCCAGGCCTTTCTACCTCTTCTCATTCTAGTCTAGTTATCCTTCATAGCTCCCATTTCTAAAAAGTCTTACCTGAATCTCAAAGCATGTTTTAGAGGTTTCCCTTACATATTGCTGTAGTATTTATCTCATTTATGGCACTTAACACAATGAGCTATCGTTATCTATAGAATTGCTTGATTTGGGTTTATTTCTCCCAGGTTACATATGGGTTTCAATCTCTGCCTACCTCTCAAGTCTCTTTCACTCACAATTCTCAATGTAGTGCTCAGGCCTTTTCTTTTTGGATTACTTGGCTTTCAGCCACTCCTGAGTCTTTGCCCTTGATGTTATCAGGAGGGAAATGTCCTCACCTCCGATATGCTTAGTTAACTTCTACTTGTCCCTCGTATGTTGAGATACATTTTGCTTCTCCAGGAAAGCTCTACCTAATATTCCATACAGGCATTGACTGACCTGTTTTATTTTCATAGCATTTATCAGAGTTTAAGGCTATATGATTTTGTGAATTATTTGATTAATGTCTATATGTGTCACAAACCTGTAAGTGCCAAAAGAAGAGAGATCTCTAGTGCCTAGCAGGTAAATTGATCAATTAACACACAACTAAATATATTATGTGTTTGTACAACCTTCTGTTAAATAAGTAATGACATGTGACCCTCTAATCAAGCTTAAATAACCTCACAGAGTAATTTATCACCTTTGAAAAAAATCTACATGCTCCTGAAAGAATAATGCATAGGACAGAGACATTTTGATAAAAGAATAAAGAGGCAAACTGAGTCTAGTTCATAGTTATAATGCTTCAAGAAGTCACCACTAGTTAGGGCATCAAAGTGTGTTTTCTCATTTGTAAAGTAAGAATCATAATAGTACCTATCTCATAGGATAGTTGTAAAGATTAAGTACTTAGCACATTACATGTAACTAAAATAAGCAATCAGCAAGTATTATTCATTCAATTTCTGGCAATGAATATTAATTGTAATCAGCATACACAGATGTAGGAAACAAAAATGGTTAACGGGGGGAAAGGGGAGGGATACGTTGGGAGATTGGGATTAACATATACACATTCAGTTCAGTTCAGTTCAGTTCAGTCGCTCAGTCGTGTCCGACTCTTTGTGACCCCATGAATAACAGCAAGCCAGGCCTCCCTGTCCATCACCAACTCCCGGAGTTCACTCAGACTCGCGTCCATCGAGTTGGTGATGCCATCCAGCAATCTCATCCTCTGTCGTCCCCTTCTTCTCCTGCCCCCAATCCCTCCCAGCATCAGAGTCTTTTCCAATGAGTCAACTCTAAGCATGAGGTGGCCATAGTACTGGAGTTTCAGCTTTACATTAGTATATATGAAATAGATAGTTAATGAGGACCTACTGTATAACACAAGGAACTCTATTTAATATTCTGTAATGATCTATAAGGAGAAAGGGAAAGATATAAGCATCTGAATGCAGAGTTCCAAAGAATAGCAAGAAGAGATAAGAAAGCCTTCCTCAGCAATCAGTGCAAAGAAATAGAGGAAAACAAGAGAATGGGAAAAACTAGAGATCTCTTCAAGAAAATTAGAGATACCAAGGGAACATTTCATGCAAAGATGGGCTCGATAGAGGACAGAAATTGTATGGACCTAACAGAAGCAGAAGATATTAAGAAGAGGTGGCAAGAATACACAGAAGAACTGTACTAAAAAGACCTTCATGACCAAGATAATCACAATGGTGTGATCACTAACCAAGAGCCAGACATCCTGGAATGTGAAGTCAAGTGGGCCTTAGAAAGCATTGCTATGAACAAAGCTAATGGAAGTGATGGAATTCCAGTTGAGCTATTTCAAATCCTGAAAGATGATGCTGTGAAAGTGCTGCACTCAATATGTCAGCAAACTTGGAAAACTCAGCAGTGGCCACAGGACTAAGTCAGTTTTCATTCCAATTCCAAAGAAAGGCAATGCCAAAGAATGCTCAAACTACCACACAATTGCACTCATCTCACACGCTAGTAAAGTAATGCTCAAAATTCTCCAAGCCAGGCTTCAGCAATACGTGAATCGTGAAATTCCAGTTGTTCAAGCTGGTTTTAGAAAAGGCAGAGGAACCAGAGATCAAATTCCCAACATCCACTTGATCATGGAAAAAGCAAGAGAGTTCAAGAAAAGAATCTATTTCTGCTTTATTGACTATGCCAAAGCCTTTGACTGTGTGAATCACAATAAACTGTGGAAAATACTAAAAGAGATGGGAATACCAGACCACCTGACCTGCCTCTTGAGAAACCTATATGCAGGTGAGGAAGCAACAGTTAGAACTGGACATGGAACAACAGACTGGTTCCAAATAGAAAAAGGAGTACTTCAAGGCTGTATATTGTCACCCTGCTTATTGAATTTCTATGCAGAGTATATCATGAGAAACGCTAGGCTGGAGGAAATGCAAGTTGGAATCAAGATTGCCGGAGAAATATCAATAACCTCAGATATGCAGATGACACCACCCTTATGGCAGAAAGTGTAGAGGAACTAAAAAGCCTCTTGATGAAAGTGAAAGAGGAGAGTGAAAAAGTTGGCTTAAAGCTCAACATTCAGAAAACGAAGATCATGGCATCTGGTCCCATCACTCCATGGGAAATAGATGGAGAAACAGTGGAAACAGTGTCAGACTTTATTTTGGGGGGGGGGCTCCAAAATCACGGTAGATGGTGACTGCAGCCATGAAATTAAAAGACACTTACTCCTTGGAAGAAAAGTTATGACCAACCTAGATAGCATATTCAAAAGCAGAGACATTACTTTGCCAACAAAGGTCCGTCTAGTCAAGGCTATGGTTTTTCCAGTGGTCATGTATGGATGCGAGAGTTGGACTGTGAAGAAAGGTGAGTGTCGAAGAATTGATGCTTTTGAACTGTGGTGTTGGAGAAGACTCTTGAGAGTCCCTTGGACTGCAAGGAGATCCAACCAGTCCATTCTGAAGGAGATCTGCCCTGGGATTTCTTTGGAAGGAATGATGCTAAAGCTGAAACTCCAGTACTTTGGCCACCTCATGAGAAGAGTTGACTCTTTGGAAAAGACTCTGATGCTGGGAGGGATTGGGGGCAGGAGGAGAAGGGGACGACCGAGGATGAGATGGCTGGATGGCATCACGGACTCGATGGACATGAATCTGAGTGAACTCCGGGAGATGGTGATGGACAGGGAGGCCTGGCGTGCTGCAATCCATGGGGTCGCAAAGAGTCGGACACGACTGAGCGACTGAGCTGACTGAACTGAACTGAATGATCTATATAGGAACAGAACCCAAAATAGAGTGGATATGTGTATATCTATAACTGATTCACTTTGTTGTACAGAAGAAAGCACAAGTTGTGAATCAACTGTACTGCAATAAAAATTCAAAAAGAAAAAAAGATCTGAGTTCATGCATGCATGCTCAGTTGCTCAGTTTTGTCCAACTCTTTGTGATCCAATGGACTGTAGCCCACCAGGCTCCTCTGTCCATGGGATTCTCCAGTCAAGAATATTGGAGTGGGTTGCCATTTCCTCCTCCAGGGGATCTTCCTGACCCAGGGATCGAACGCACATCACCTGCACTGACAGGTGGATTCTTTATTACTGAGCCACCTGGGAAGCCCCATGATAAGAAGATGCTGGCTACAAACTCCAGCACCTGAATTTTGGTTCCATTTTAAGTGCTAAAATCAGATCCTGGAGCCCTAGTTCATCCTGTCAAAATGCTACTATTCTTCCAGACATGACTATAGTTCATTCAAAAAAGTATTTGTAAATACTTCATTTTTTTCTTTACTATTTTATTTTCAAAGATGGTACAGATGGGGTAAACACATCACAGATCAAACTTTTGTAAACTAGGCTTTAACAGTCTTAAATTTTATAATCTTACTTAATAGGGCTTTGTTCTGGTTTTAGTTCTTGCACTTTTAAGTAACCTCCAGCAGTGAGAAACTATCATAATGAATGTTTGAAACCATATAGTTATATATATTTGTGTATGCATATGTATAAAAATATTATTGTATTCATTGCCTTGGTTTCACGTTTTACAATTTAAAGAGCTTTCTGTATAAGCATACAGAACTCTGCTTCGTTCTCTTTATTAGGGGCAAAGTATTCTATTGTACTTTGATTTTTAAGATGAATTTTATTTTACCTTTAGTTTAACCTAATCATCACTGATGATCATTTACAGTATTTTGCTATTTCAGTATTCAGTGAAAATACTGACCACCATTTCTTGTCTGTGAGTATAATCAAGGAGTAATTTCTAAGCAATGGATTTGTTGAATCAAAAGGTCTGGGGTTTTTTTGTTTGTTTTCACTTTGAAGTACACTTAGTAGGTCCTTGTTGAATGAATAAATGCATGAATGAATGATTTTGGAATACATGTAACAAAATATTTTGGGGTGATAACGCGAGAACCTCTGCATTTGACCAGTTTACTGTTTTTTTCATAGTTTGTAATTTTATGTAAAAGCCATGTGTAACTGGCTACCCAGAAATGGTTCAAACACTATATATTTTTTTATAAATCTGCTGTTATTGAAATATTTCACTGCCTCTAACTTAACCCACATTTAATATTTTCTTCATCCTTCCCCAGGACTATATGTCTGAAAGCAAAGGAAAAGTCCTGTCAAATTTGAACACCAGTTCAGCTCTTAGCCTTTTTCACAATTTTTGAAAGAATACCCATCTACTCACTACTTCATCCCTTTATTACTTTTATTTCACCTGCCCCTTTACCTTTACTTACTTGATCCTCCCAAATCCAAGCATTTTATTGCATATCAATAGAGAGAATCTCATAGTTTGCATGACCCATGTTCTCAGAATTATGTCATTCCACTAGTTTGGGATAATATGAAAAAAGTTAAGGAGCAGAGAGAAAGTTACCAGATATATCTAATTCTAACGAAAACTAGGGCTTCCCTGGTGGGAAACCCCAGTTTGATCCCTTGGTCAGGAAGGATCCTTGGAGAAGGAAATGACAGCCCACTCCAGTGTTCTTGCCTGGAAAGTTCCATAGGCAGAGAAGCCTGGTGGGCTACAGTCCATGGGGTCACAAGAGTCGGACATGACTTAGCAACTAAACCACGTCCACAAGGAACAGTAATTCTGGGCAAATGCTCTTTTTTAGCCACATGTTCTACTTGTTGAGAAATTAACTCAAACTACAAAGACAGAGAAAGGAGTAAACATTATAGGAGGGTAAATGCAAGATCTGGGTTCATCTTCAAACAATCAGCTAGGAAATACTAGTCAAAGCAAAATACTTCCTTCCATCCATCCATCCATCCATCCATCCATCCATCCCACCATGGTGCCTGGGATGATTTGTTTTACACTTCAAAGCTGCCTTTAATATCCCTTTGAACCTGATTTCACTGAGAAGAGTGTGCACTTGGGAATAGGGATGATGAGGTAGCATTTGCTGGGGAAAAGCTCTGTATGATATTCTCTGAGCCTTACCTCCTTTTAGGGTAGGCTCTTTTCCTAACTGAATATGGGTATTCCCTATAAAGTAATCCTACCCATTCCTACTGAGTATTATTGATAGTTTTTGCTTTCCACGTCTATGGATTTCCTGTGAATATTGTGTTCTTCCCCCAACTGAAGAGGGTGTAAGTCTGCAATTTCCCACTTTAGCCACTAGATGGCAAATGTGCAACAGTAAGCCAAAATGCAACTGTGTTTTTAGAACCCCCTGGGAAAATCAAATAGATTGAGAATTTACAGTAGTCTCTTATGATCCTTTGTATTGAAAAAATGAAATACAGTTCCTTTAAGACATAGCATAACAACACTATCAGTGAAGTAAAGAGTAAATTGAAACTACTAAATGCAAACATGAAGACATATCTCTGGCAATTTGTTAGCATGTTCTTAAAAACAAGCATTTAGATCCTTCATTGCTTAACAAAAATTACCTCAATTTCAAAGCCAAAAGGTATAATTAGTAGTTCAGAAGAATGCCATATATTGCAAGTGGGTAATGGGATTCCTCTTGGATATGTTTCCAGGTTCATGTTATGAGATACTTGTTGGGATTTAAAATGACCTCATAGGGCTAGATATCTATCAGAGTTCCTAGCTATATGGACATTCTTAAGAATGTAACTTGCCTATATATCTTCCTTTTGACTCAGTAATTTCACATCTGGGAGACTAAGCGAACAATGGCAAGAATAGAATATTTACAAAACTTTCTTTAAAGCATTATAATATATGAACAACAGAAACAACTAAAATTAAGAAATTTTTGATACTTCCATAAGATGGAATATTATGTTTTTGAGTAAAATGATGTTTATTTAAATTTTGTAATAATCCAGAACATAATTATAGTGCACCCATGGCTGATTCATGTCAATGTATGGCAAAAACCACTACATTATTGTAAAGTAATTAGCCTACAATTAAAATAAATTAATTAATTAAAAATATTTTAAATGTCTATATGGTATATTTAAAAATACTATGCTGAGAATAATGACTGGAGGAAAATATACCAAAACATTATGAATTATTGAGGAGAGAAAAACTGGATTACTTTTCCTTCTTCCTATGGTTCCTTGTTTTCCAAATGGTTTATATTTTTTTCTAAATAATCTGTTGTGAACATGTATTATTTAATAATCTGAAAAATAAAGCAAATACTTAAAGAGAGAAAAGGTATATTAGTAGACCAAGGCAACTCAACAAATTGAAGATAGAGCCAAAATATAACAGACGTTGATGTTGTAGTTTTTCTCTAATGATCTACTTTTAGGGATGATGATGGGGAAATAAGGACATAAGGGCATCTTGAGATAAATAACTTCCACCTGTTCAAGCAATGCTAACTTCTTCCTCTTTGCAAGGGAAGTATGTAGTCACTCTCTAGAGACATGAATTTATTTCTAGAAAAATCTGAATTGGGATAGAGTGAGAGGTAAAGTAACATTACCCTTTGTATTATTGTTTACAACCTATTGTTTTATGGCAGATAAAGTTGATAAATTAATATCTGTTTCCCTGCATTATGCCTGCTCTTTATGGTATCTTATCATTCATGAATTCATTCAAAAATAATTGAAGCACTTACAGCCAGTCAGATATTATTATAAGTACTAGAGATACAGTTGTGAATGAAATAACTCTTAAGAAACAACAATAATAAACAAGTAATGAAATAAATATATAATTTGGGAGGAAAGAAAGTTATTATGTATCTTTATAAAAACTCATGTTAAATATGTCCCAGATAAGATAAAATATTTTATGTAATTTCAGATTTCTAAGCAAACACTGAACATAATTCCGTATTCATATGATTAGGTAGGGTTGTGAGGTTTAACAAAATAATTTAATACGGTCAGCCTTATTTAAATAATTTGCTTTTATAATTTTTAAACGGACATTTTACCTGAATTTTTAATGATTCTCTTAAAAGTTTATTTAATAATACATAACTTTCTCAAACAATACACAAAAATGGAAACAGTGACAGACTTTATTTTCTTGGGCTCCAAAATCACTATGAACAGTGACTGCAGCCATGAAATTAAAAGACAGTTGCTCCTTGGAAGGAAAGCTATGACAAACCTAGACAGCATATTAAAAAGCAGAGACATCACTTTGCCAAGAAAGGTCCGTATAGTCAAAGCTATAGTTTTCCCAGTAGCCAATATGGATATGAGAGTTGGAAGTCTGAACGCCATAAGGAAGTCTGAACGCCAAATTGATGCTTTCCAACTGTGGTGCTGGAGAAGACTCTTGAGAGTCCCTTGGACTGCAAGGAGATCAAACCAGTCAATCCTAAAGGAAATCAGTCCTGAATATTCATTGGAAGGACTGATGCTGAAGGTCCAACACTTTGGCCACCTGACGCAAAGAACTGATTCATTGGAAAAGCCTCTGATGCTGGGCAAGATTGAAGGTAAGAGGAGAAGGGGACAACAGAAGATGAGATGGTTGGATGGCATCACTAACTCGATGGACATGAATTTGAGCAAGCTCCGGGAGTTGGTGATGGGCAGGGAAGCCTGGTGTGCTGCAGTCCATGGGGTTGCAAAATCTGACACGACTGAGCAACTGAACTGAACTAAACACAACACAAAAATGACTGGTTCAATGAGTTATAGATCTATAATCTGTTATCCACTGGAAAAAGAAATGGCAACTCACTCCAGTATTCCTGCCCATGGATAGAGGAGCCTGGTGGACTACAGTCCATGGGATCACAAAGAGTCAGACATGACTTAATAACTAAACAACAAAAACAAATACGTTACCCACAATTAAAAAAAAAAAAAAAAACACCTCTGGAAACTTTACTCTTAAATCATTTGGTGGCAAAACCTGGTATTATCTAAACTAATCTGACTCCAAAACCTGACCTGAGCTGATGTGTGTCTAGCTATGGTTTTTATGTATCCCATGTAGTATAAATATTCATATGTTTTGCTTCAGAAATATTTATGTATTTGATTATGTGGTACTCTCTTATGCAATATAAGATACATTCTATGCAACTATAATTTTTCTAAAATTCAAAAAATTCTACATTGTAAGCAGTTTGTCCCCAGGAGAGCTAAGCAAACTGAGGAATTAAATTAAGGTTGTCTTAATAAGTCCACTTGATCTCTCCACCTCTTATTTGAGTTAGAAGTCATAGTGTGCTAGGATCAGTAAACTAACTTGCTCTGCATCAGCCTAACTAAATTAGGCAATTCATAATGCTTTTGATATTTTATTGCATTGAAAACTAAAGGGAAAGTGAGATGTGAGATAAAGGATCATCAGTCTCACAACATAAAATAGAGGAAACCATCAAAAATCATTAAAATAGGGAATACACAGCAAGTATGAACAGATAGCCTGGAGAAGGGAATGGCAACCCACTCCAGTACTCTTGCTTGGAGAATCCTATGGACAGGGGAGCCTGGTGGACTACACTCCATGGGGCTGCAAAGAGTCAGACATGACCAAGCGACTAACACACACACACCCCAACAGATAGTTCATACAAAAGATGTACCTTGTGCTGTGCTTAGTCGTGCCTTACTAAGCACTCTTTGTGACTTCATGGACTTCAGCCCACCAAGCTCCTCTGTCCCTGGGGATTCTCCAAGCAAGAATACTGGAGTGGGTTGTCATGCCCTCCTCCAGGGGATCTTCCCAACCCAAGGATCGAACCCGGGTCTTCTGCATTACAGGTGGATTCTTTAACACTGAGCCACCAGGGAAATCCAAAAAGGGAAGAAATAACAGTGAAATTAGCCCCCAAACCAATTAGCCTTAAACATACATAAATATAGTAAACTCCACTTATAAGAGAAATGCAAATCAAAGCTTCACTGAATAACATTTCTCATTTCTTAGTATGGCAAAATTTCAAAAGCTTGACAGTAAGCTTGTTGACAACGTTGTGGGGAAAGGTTCACTCTCATATAATGCCAACAGGAATGCAAAATAGTATTAATCTTATGGTGGAAAATTCAGCAATATTAACAAAAGTAAATATGTGTTTGCCTTTTGAATCAATAATCCCACTCCAAGGCATTTCTACAGTGATTAGGAGGAAAAGACATATGCACAAGTTTATTCACTGTGGCATTATTTATAATCACAGCATATTGGAAACAACCTAAATGCACACATTTGGAAGATTATTTGAACAAAAGCTGGTACATCTAAGCTATAAAACAAAGAATGCAATTATTAATCAAATTAATTATAAAACCACACATAGAATTAAACCAAGTAACACTTGAATATATTACTCTGACTACATATATCCTCACTGCAATATATTATAAAACCACAAAGAACTGCAAAGACATCAAGAGCTTGACTTAGTAGGTTTTTTTGTTGGCAGTTGTGTGCAGGAGTAATTATAAAACTAATGCAAACTATAGAATTAAGCAAATATATTGATATTTAGGAGGGAATCGAATTCTAAAGGAGGAAAAGGAAAATATACATATGGAATAGGTTATAAAGAAGAAAAATCCTCAGCTACAGGATTAATATTAGAGGTATTAGTATGAACTCATGAACTAAAAGCCTTGCTCAGTGAAAAGTTGTAAGAGCAATGATATCCTAGGAACAGTAAGGACACCTATTGCACAGATCTTAGTTTCTAAATATTACTGTCCATTCAGAGAACCATGACCCCTTGGAGAAAGAGCTGATTTAGTCTGGGGAGGGAAAGTATGGGGAGGGAAAGTATAAAGTGAGGTAGTACTATCTTTTTAAGATGCAAAAGGAGAAATATCAAAAGGCTATGGGGACCAATTTGAAGAGGAATCCACTAAATCATTTTTGAAGCAATTTAACTATTAAAAATTATAATAATAGCGATAGGTTGAAACACATTGAATTAAAAAAACTCATGAATATATAGTGACATTAAAAGGGATGAGTTGGGAGAAAAGTTCTTTATAGAAAATTCTGTCATACTTTATTAAAAAGATAGAATTTTTTTTAAATATAAATTTATTTATTTTAAACCAACACTTTACAAACACCACCATAATAATTGCTTCAGTCAAAAATATCAAATCAACGGACAGAGGCTTGAGGAACAAGATATTCACATAGTCTAAATATATCACCTGACAGGTCACTTAATAATTACAAAGGAAAAAGTCACTTCTACAAGAGAAATCTGTTGGATACCATATTAATCAAGTGCTCCGACTTAACATTATCAATAATGGGACAGTATTGCTTCCTGATGTGATGTAATGAGAGTGAAACATCATCTATGTGTATTTCTGTCAAAAATGTTCATACTAAATCCAATCATGAAGCCATTAGACTAGTGATAGATAATATGGAAAACAATTTGTGTGTAGTCCTCAAAAACGTCAGTCCCATGAAAAACAAATGGGAGAAAAACAAAAAAGAGAAAATGGCTAGGTAACTGCTCTATACTGAAGACACTAAACAGAATATGAAAACACTTCTTTGATTTGATTATTAATACAGAAATAAACATCTATAAAGGACAACTGAAGAAATATAAGTATAGGTTGTATATTAAACAACGGTATTATATTAAAGTGTTGAGTATTATTATTATACTCGTTATAATAAGAGTCACTCTTGTGACCTTGTTTTTAGAAGATACATGGTGAAGAATTTAGGAGTGAATTATTATGAAATAGACACCATATCTCTACCAAAAACACAAGAGACAACTTTAAACATGGACTTCACCAAATGGTCAATACCCAAATCAGAGTGATATTTTTTGCAGCCAAAGATGGAGAAGCTCAACACAGTCAGCAAAAGCAAGACCAGGAGCTGACTGTGGCTCACATCATGAGCTCTTTATTTCAAAATTCAGACTTAAATTGAAGAAAGTAGGGAAAACCACTAAGCCATTCAGATATTACCTAAATCAAATCCCTTATGACTATTCAGTGGAAGTGACAAACAGATTCAAAGGATTAGATCTAAAAGAGTGCCTGAAGATCTATGGGTGGATTCATAATATTGTACCAGGGGCAATGACCAAAACCATCTCCAAGAAAAATAAATAGAAGAAGGCAAAATGGTTGTCTGAGGAGGTCTTAAAAGTAGCTGAGAACAGAAGAGAAGTGAAAGGCAAAGAAGAAAAGGAACGATACACTCATCTGAATGCAGAGTTCCAAAGAATAGCAAGAAGAGATAAGAAAGCCTTCCTAAGTAATCACTGCAAAGAAATAGAGGAAAACAACAGAATGGGAAAGACTAGAGATCTCATCAAGTAAATTAGAAATACAAAGGGAACATTTCATGCAAAGATGGGCACGATAAAGGATAGAAATGGTAAGGACCTAACAGGAGAAGAAGATATTAAGAAGAAGTGGCAAGAATACACAGAACTGTATAAAAAAAGGTCTTATTGACCTGGATAACCATGATGGAGAGATCACTCACCTTGAGCCAGACATCCTGGAGTGTTGAAGTCAAGTGGGCCTTAGGAAGCATTACTATGAACAAAACAAGTGGAAGTGATGGAATTCCAGCTGAAATATTTTAAATCCTAAAAGGCAATGCTGTTAAGTGCTGCACTCATATGCCAGCAAATTTGGAAAACTCAGTGGCTACAGGAGTAATAAAGGTCACTTTTCATTCCAATCCCAAAGAAAGGCAATGCCAAAGAATATTCAAACTACTGCACAAATTGCAGTCATTTCACATGCTAGCAAGATAGTACTCAAAATCCTTCAAGCTAGTCTTCAACAGTGCATGAACTGAGAACTTTCAGATGTACAAGCTGAATTTAGAAAAGAAAACATCTTCATGCTTCACTGACTACATTAAAATGATTGTGTGGATCATAACAAATTGTAGGAAACTCTCAAAGAGATGGAAATACCAGACCACTCTACCTGCCTCCTGAGAAATCTGTATGCAGGTCAAGAAGCAACAGTTAGAAGTGGACATGGAATAACAGACTGGTTCCAAATTGGGAAAGGAGTTTGTCAAGGCTGTATATTGTCACCTTGCTTACTTAACTCATAGGCAGAGTACATCATGTGAAATGCTGGACTGGATGAATCACAAGCTGGAATTAAGATTGGTGGGAGAAATATCAATAACCTTAGATATGCAGATGATGCCACCCTTATGACAGAAAGTGATGAGGAACTAAAGAACCTCTTAATGAAGGTGAAAAAAGAGTGAAAAAGCTGACTTAAAACTCAACACTCAAAAAACTAAGATCATGGCATCTGGTCCCATCACTTCATGGCAAATAGATGAGGAAAAAAATGGAAACAGTGGCAGACTTTATTTTCTTGGGCTGCAAAATCACCATGGATGGTGACTGCAGCCAGGAAATTAACAGATGCTTGCTCCTTGGAAGAAAAGCTATGACAAACCTAGACAGTGTATTAAAAAGCAGAGACATTCCTTTGCTGACAAAGTTCCATCTAGTCAAAGCTATGGTTTTTCCAGTAGTCATCTATGGATAATAGAGCTGGACCATAAAGAAGGCTAAGCTCCAAAGAACTTATGCTTTCAAACTGTGGTGCTGGAGAAGACTCTTGAGTCCCTTGGACAGCAAGGAGATCTGATTAGTCAATCCTAAAGGAAATCAACCCTAAATATTCATTGGAAGGATTGAAGCTGAAATTCCAATACTTTGACACCTGATGTGAGGAGCTGACTCATTGGAAAAGAGTGATGCTGGGAAAGATTGAGAGCAAGAGAAGGGGGTGACAGAGGATAAGATGGTTGGATGGCATCATCAACTCAATGGACATGAGTTTGAGCAACCTCTGGGAATTAGTGAAGAACAGGGAAGCCTGGAGTGCTGCAGTCCATGGGGTCACAAAGATTCGGACATGACTGAGCAACTGAAGAACAAGACACAATACTCTCAAAGTAAGCACCAAATACATATGGGGTTTAGGGAGACACACACATATAAAAAAGAGAAAATGCTCAAATGTGAAATAATCTTATGTTCAGTTCAGTTCAGCTCAGTCGCTCAGTCATGTCCGACTCTGCGACCCCATGAATCACAGCACGCCAGGCCTCCCTGTCCATCACCAACTCCCGGAGTTCACTCAGATTCATGTCCATCGAGTCAGTGATGCCATCCAGCCATCTTATCCTCTGTCGTCCCCTTCTCCTCCTGCCACCAATCCCTCCCAGCATCAGAGTCTTTTCCAATGAGTCAACTCTTCGCATGAGGTGGCCAAAGTACTGGAGTTTCAGCTTCAGCATCATTCCTTCCAAAGAAATCCCAGGGTTGATCTCCTTCAGAATGGACTGGTTGGATCTCCTTGCAGTCCAAGGGACTCTCAAGAGTCTTCTCCAACACCACAGTTCCAAAGCATCAATTCTTTGGTGCTCAGCTTTCTTCACAGTCCAACTCTCACATCCATACATGACTACAGGAAAAACCATAGCCTTGACTAGACGGACCTTATTCGGCAAAGTAATGTCTCTGCTTTTGAATATGCTATCTAGGTTGGTCATAACTGGCAAATCTAGGTGAAGGGTATGTAGTAGTTCATTATATTGTCCTTGAAACTTTTGTGTAAGTTCAATATTTTTCAAAATAAAAAAGTTGTAGGGAAATATAGGTAGGAGTTATATATATTCTGCTGATGACCTCACTACCAGATGGCATATTACAATGAAAGCTAGTATCTGGCTGAGTTCTGCCATACATTATCAGGCAAAAAGAAAAGTCATACAATCTGTTCTTCCATGTACTTTGAAGTCCTTATCATTTATCTCTTTAAAAATTTAGATAACATTTTGCAGGTAAGATGTAAATTTTACTTTAGAAATGGATGCACCAATGTTCTGATGGCAGGATCAGCAAGTCTTCTAATTTCATAAGACAAGATTTCCATATTTAAGGTGGAGGATTCGTGTCAGCCCAGTGTCTTGGATCTAGTGAGTTTTCTTGAAGTGATCAGGTGACTGAGCTTCCCAGATCCTTGTTCACAAGGGTTGGAGTTTCCTGTACAACTTTCTTGTTCTTATTGTTCAGTCACTATATCATGACCGACATTTTGCACCCTCATGGGCTGCAGCACATCAGGCTCGTCTGTCCTCTACTATCTCTCAGAGTTTGCTCAAATTCGTGTCCATTGAGTTGGTGATGCTATCTAACCATCTCATCCTCTGCCACACTCAATCTTTCCCAGCATCAGGGTATTTTCCAGTGACTCAGCTCTTCACATCAGGTAGCCAAAGTATTGGAGCTTCAGCTTTACCAAGTCTTTCCAATGGAGAGATGGAGGAATGATAAGATAAACAGAAAGATAAAGATGAAGATGATGAATAGTTATGAGAATTTAGTAAATGTGAACTTTTATCTTGATGCTTATAGGGGACCAGTGAAGTGGGTTTTAAGCAGGGAAGTTACATGATCATATCTGTGTTTTAAAAGGATTACTATTGCTGTTGCTTAGAGAAAATTTTGGAGAGGGACCAAAAAGAACTAGGGAAATCAGTGAAGAAGATGTTGATGTTATCCATCAAGAGAGAAGTAGATAGATTAAAATACATGAAAAAAATAGAACTGACAAGACTTGGTGATTAAGTCATTGTGGTTGGCATCATGTTGTGGTAGATGGTTGGCATTTGATTTCAAGAGGAGCACAGATCAAAGGGGGAGTAGTATGTATGTGTGTGTGTGCTGTGAGTCATGTGGAGTGATAAAGAGTTAAATATAATCTGGCTGTCATAAGAGATTCTTGCTACAGATAAAGGTTTTGGAGCTATTAGCATACATATGGGTGTGGCTGTGTCAAGAGGAATACATAGAGGATATTTTCAAAACCTGTACCCTTGAAAGAGTGGTTCACAACATTTACTGAGTCTCAGGATCATCCTGGGAAATGAAAAATTAATATTCCCAGGCCCACATCTAGAGATTCTGACTTAGCCCACCTGAGACGGAACTCAGAAGTCTTCATTTTAACTGATACCTTAAGTGCTACTAACGCATGTGATCCTGGAGAAGGAAATGGCAACCCACTCCAGTACTCTTGCCGAGAAAATCCCACGGATGGAGGAGCCTGGTGGGCTACAGTTCATGGGGTCGCAAAGAGTCGGACACGACTGAGTGACTTCATTCACTTAATGCATGTGAATCACAAAGCAATTTGAGAAACACTAAGTAAAAGGCTAAAGTTGTAAAAGAAATAAGGAATTATTAGGGACAGAGTGAGAAATACTTTGCTATTTATATTCATATTGTTCTATGTGCATTCTTTGGAAAAAACAATGGAAATGCTATTATAAATGACTTCTATTTAGTATTCTAGCTAACCCTTAAAAAGAAAAAGTAATTGACATTGATGTTGCAGACTTAATTTCTATGATCATTCTTTGATACAAGGTAATTAAATTCAGAAGTAATTTCTGTCCAGACAAATAAGCTGTAGAAGAGTCTGTTTGAATTTAAATTACTCTTTTTTTTTTAACACTACAAATGTTAACAACAGTAGCAAAACAATCTTCTGCTCTAGTGATAACAATACATATAAATCTACTTTCAGGTAGCTCTGAGTTTTTTCAGACTAAAGTCAAATTTAAACAAGGCCAACTTGTAAGTATGTTTTTTAAATGTGATATACATCACCATTAATCAAACATTACATCATTGCTACTTTTTAAACAAAATCAACTGCAATATAAGAACCTATTAAAAATATTATTGATTAAGTTTAATTTTAGTTTTTCTTGACAATCTCGGAAAACATAAGAAACAAGGAACGTTAATTGCTATCTACACAGTAATTTATTATTTCTTTTACACTTGAAGTTTTAAACAAATGACAGAAAAATAGCAAGAAAAAAGTCTTAAAATTTATTTCAAGTCTAAAACGGTTACCTGATTGGATTATATTATAGCATACACTGCAGGTAGAATTAAAGTCTCATGAATGATATATATTAATGCACTTTCATTTCTTTTCTTTTTTCTTTCTTTTTTTGCACCTTTACAAAGAGTTTTTTCTTTTGTTTTACAAACATGAAGGTGATATATATTAACAATTGGGTTTATTTCTAAATTATATTTTGTGACAAATAATTTATAATTGGAGCTCTTAAAAAGAAAAGAAAGTACAACATTTTGAATTAAAAATGTGCATAGATGTTTATAGATATCACATTGAAATTTGTTCATTTTGAATGATTTGCCACACTAATAATCATCTGCTGTGATAGGTGGGCTATGTAATAACACCATTAAAGTGGACATTTAGAAAAAAAAGTCTAGGGTAAGAAAGAGCAACAAATGTGTGTTTTATCAATAATAATATGCTATAAACCATGATGTTTAGTCATTTTCCTTATAAAATTAAATAAATTATAAACTAACTTTCTTAAGAACACTTAAGAAATTCACTGGGAAAAGTAAAAATATAGATGATCATGGTGCTTGAACAACACTTAGAAAGCTAATTGAATCATTTACTTACTTTATCTCAATTAACTTATTACAAAAGAATAAATGAGCTAAGGACTAGGAATCAGATTGACAGATCAAGGTGGGACACAGTTGAAAAGGAACTGAATCAATCGTAACAGTCTTCAGTTCAGTTTAGTTCAGTCGCTTAGTCGTGTCCAACTCTTTGCGACCCCATGAATTGCAGCACGCCAGGCCTCCCTGTCTATCACCATCTCCCGGAGTTCACTCAGACTCACGTCCATCAAGTGCATGATGCCATCCAGCCATCTCATCCTCTGTCGTCCCCTTCTCCTGCCCCCAATCCCTCCCAGCATCAGAGTCTTTTCCAATGAGTCAACTCTTCTCATGAGGTGGCCAAAGTACTGGAGTTTCAGCTTTAGCATCATTCCTTCCAAAGAAATTCCAGGGTTGATCTCCTTCAGAATGAACTGGTTGGATCTCCTTGCAGTCCAAGGGACTCTCAAGAGTCTTCTCCAACACCACAGTTCAAAAGCATCAATTCTTTGGTGCTTAGCCTTCTTCACAGTCCAACTCTCACATCCATACATAACTACTGGAAAAACCATAGCCTTGACTAGACGGACCTTAGTCGGCAGAGTAATGTCTCTGCTTTGGAATATGCTATCCAGGTTGATCATAGCTTTCCTTCCAAGAAGTAAGCGTCTTTTAATTTCATGGCTGCAGTCACCATCACATTTCCACAAAAACCTCCACTGTGTTGAATACAGTAGCTTCTATTGGTTTTTAGAGTCTCCTATTTTTAAAGATTAGGAAATAGAAGTACAGCCATTCAATAAGATAAATAAAGACATGTAGCCTAGGAAACCTTAAAAAGTTTTAGTGGGGCTCAGAATCAGTTGGACAGCAACACTGATAGGCTGGAGGAGGAGAGAAAATTTATATTCTAGGACAAAAAATACTGTATACATAGTATGCACATAGATAGGCATGAGCGAGTGAGTGAAGTGCCTGACTCTTTGCGGCCCCATGGACTGTAGCCCAGCAGGCTCCTCCCCCACGGGATTCTCCAAGCAAGAGTACTGGAGTGGGTTGCCATTTCCAGACAGAAACACTCATACAAATTCTTAAGACCACTTATACAACAATATCTAAATGAGTGAAATATTTTAACAGAGTACTTCTTTAGAGGTAAAGAAATGAAAACAAGTAGGGATAGAAATGGCATTATATTTCAGCTTTCCTCTTGTCTTTTATAGATCAACCTCATCTAGCAAAGATCCTGATTATGTATTTCCATAAAACTTAAAGGCAATCATATTTGCACATCTGCTGTTTCACAACATATTTTTAAGTCAAGGTTATCCTTTTGAACCATTTAAAATGTTTGAATAATTAAAAAGACAAAAAAAAACTCTTTAACACTTATCAGAAAATAAAAGCATGAATAGAAAAATATTAGGAAGCCGGATTTAATATGATTAATTATATTAGCATATCACAGAAGAAAACCTGTACTGAAAGATACTAAAAACCTATTTGATAAATTCCAAATCCATTCTTAGTTGAAAAAAATTAAAAATTTGACAAATTAGGAGTGTAAAGAATAATCCTTGATATTATAAAATGTATATTCTAAACATAAAATAAACAATATCTTATTTATAAAATACTACAGACACCCTCATTAAGTCAAATGAGAAAAGACTTTTTAAAAAGGAAAAAAGATAATTGGGTATAATAGCACTTTGATTACTATAGGAAAATATGTGTTGTAGATTTTTAATCAATGCAGTAAGGTTAAGTAAATACATGAATACATAAAAGATATAACTATCAATTACCATTAGTTACAGACATTATGACTGCATACAAGGAAAACACAAAAAAGTCAGACTAAAGAACTTTTAAAATCAATTCAAGTACTTTATATGAGTTAAATATGAAAAACCAAGAACTTTTCTTTATCAGAATTATAGAATAAATCTTCATATTACACAGAAATAAAGGAAAGTACCTAGATATAAAACTGGGTAACATGTCAGACTCATGATAAAGATCTAAAAATTTTACTAAAGGACATAAATATTTTAAATGATTAAGTTTGAAATGAAAAATAACAAGTGTGTGGAAATGTTTTTAAGAATAATAAAAATTAGTGACAGACTTCCAAGACATACTATAAAAGGAAAAAAAAAAAACTTAAAATATCATTGCTGCAAGAAAAAATTCTAGAATAGAGTAGAAGGTTTGAAACAGTTGCAATTACATGCAAGTTCTTAGTATATGCTAAAGGTAGCTTAAAATCAGTGGGAAAATGTAAATCATTTAATAGGTGGAAAACTAGTTAATAATTTGACCAAAAGTTAAATCCTTTTTTCATATAGTATATATAAATAATTTCCAGATGTAATAAAAAGGCAAAGGTCTAAAATGAAAAAAAAATTAAAAAGCCAGTAAATATTGGTGAATATTTAAATATAAAGAAGAGGACAACTGCCTTTCTATGTATGGCATTAAAGATAGAGACCATTAAGAGAATGACTGATATGATATTCAGATATACCACATTAAAAAGGAATAAAAATTATATGATCATCTCAATAGATGCACAAAAAGCTTGCAACAAAAATTCAACATCAATTTATGACAAAGGCTAACAGAGTTTTGTCAAGAGAATGCACTGGTCATAGTAAACACCCTCTTCCAACAACACAAGAGACCACTCTACACATGGACATCACCAGATGGTCAATACGGAAATCAGATTAATTATATTCTTTGCAGCCGAAGATGGAGAAGCTCTACACAGTCAGCAAAAACAACACTAGGAACTGATTGTGGCTCAGATCATAAACTCTTTATTGAAAAATTCAGACTTAAATTGAAGAAAGTAGAGAAAACCACTAGGCCATTCAGGTATGAACTAAATCAAATCCCTTACAATTATACAGTGGAAGTGGCAGCTGACATGATACTATGTATAGAAAATCCTATAGATGCCACCAAAAATCCACAGAAAGAAATGAATTCAGAAAAGTTGCAGGATACAAAATTAATATACAGAAGTCTATTGTATTTCTATACTTTAACAACTAATTATCAAAAAGAAATTAAGTGAATAATCCAGTTACAATTGCATCAAAAAGAATAAAATACCTGGGAATAAATCTGATTAAGGAAATAAAAGAAACTCTAATTAAAGAATTTGAAGATAGCACAGACAAATGGAAAGATATACCTTGTTCATAGATTGGATGAATTAATATTGTTAAAATGACCATAGTAACCAAGGAAATCGACAGACTCAGTGCAATTCCTATCGAAACACCTATAGCATTTTTCACAGAACTAGAGCAAATGATTCTAAAATATGTGTAAAAACACAAATGATCCTAAATAACCAAAGTCATTTTGAGAAAGAACAACATATTTAGAGATATTATGTTTCCTGATTTCTACTATACTACAGAGCTTCAGTAACCAAACAGTATGGTACTAGCACAAAACAGACAGATAGATATCAATGGACCAGAAAAACAAACCCAGAAATATACTCACACTTATTTGGTAAATTAATCTATAACAAAGGAGGCAAGAATATACAGTGGGGAAAAGACAACTTCTTCAATAAATGATGGTGAGAAAACTGGATAGCTACAGGTAATAGAATCAAACTGGATTACTTTGTTACACCATATACAAAAACAAAGTGAAAATGGATTAAAGACTTAAATCCAAGACCTGAAACAAAAAATATTCCTAGAAGAAAACATACACAGTACCATCTTTCATGTCAATTTTAATAATAATTTTTTGTCCGTTTCTTCAAGGAAGAGCAAAAATAAGCAAATGGCACTATATCAAACTAAAAAAGTTTTTGCACAGAAAATAAAACTATCAACAAAATAAAAAGGCCACCTACTGACTAGGAGAAGATAGTCACAGACAATATATTGGATAAAGGGTTAATATCCAAATATATATAAATAACTCCTAGAACTCAACATAAAAAAAACTGATTGAAAATGAGCAGAGGACGTGAAAAGACATTTTTCTAAAGAAAACAGACAAATGACCAATAGGCACATAAAAAATGCTCAACAACACTAATCATCAGGGAAATGCAAATTAAAACCACAGTGAGCTATGGCCTCACACTTGTCAAAATGGCTGTTATCCAAAAAGACAACAAATAAGTGTTGGTGAGGATGTGGAGAAAAAGGAAACCTTGGCACTGTTGATGGGAATGTAAATTGGTGCAACCACTATGAAAAACAGTATAGAGATTCTTCAAAAAATTAAAAATAGAACTACCATATGACCCTATCAATTCTGTTCCTGGGTATTTATCCACTGAAAACAAAAACACTAGTTCAAAGATATGTGTACAGCTATGTTTATTGTAGCATTATCCACAATAGCCAATTTTAAGTGCCCATAAATTAATGGATAAAGATAAATGGATATATACAATGGAATACTACTCAGTCATAAAAAAAAGAACAAAATGTTGCCATTTGCAGCAACTTGGATGGATTTCTAGGGCATTACTATAAGTGAAATAAGTCAAAGACAAATACTACATGATTTCACTTATATATGGTAGCTTAGAAACCAAACAAGTGAACAGACATAACTAAATGGAAACAGAGTCTAGATTCAGAGAATAAACAGGTGGTTGCCAAAGGAGTGAAAGGTGAGGAGATGAGTGAAATAGATGAGGGAAATTAAGATGTTCAAACTATCAGTTACAAAAGAAATGAGTCACAGGGATGAAATTTACAGAATGGGAAATGTAGTCAATAATAATATAGTATCTTTGTATGGTGACAGATGGTAACTAGACTTATCATGGTAATGATTTTGCAATGTATACAAATGTCAAATTTCAAATACACTAGGAACTAATATAGTGTTGTAAGTCAATTATACTTAAAAAACAGACTCATGGAGAAAGGTGATCAGATTTGTGGTTATCAGAGGTGGGGGTTGGGAAACAGAGAATTAGATGAAGGTAGTCAACACTTAACAAACTTTTATTTATAAGATAAATAAGTACTAGGGATGTAATGTACAACATGATTTAGCATAATTAATTCTGCTGTATGTTTTATATGAAAGTTAAGAGAGTAAATCCTAGTAATTATCATTACAAGGAAAAATCATTTTTCTTTTACTTTGTATCTATCTCATACGATGGATATTCACTAAGCTTTTCTGGTAATCATTTCATTATACATATATATAAGTAAAATCTTAATGCTGTACACCTGAAACTTATACAGATCTCTATGTCAGTTATATTTCAATAAAATTAGAAGAAAACATTTTTTAAAAGACTTATACTGTATGCCCAAAGATGGAAATAAGCAGAATTTAAATGCAAATTATTATCTGGGAAACATTTGCATATTAAAAAGCTCTTCTATGTTGTATATACAAAAGTCTGTTACAATGTTATAAATCCAGGAGAGAAAAATACTTTATTGGAAAATGTACAATGGGCATGTACAGGCAATTGTATAAAAAAGACTGAAAAAGAGAAAAATACAAAAATATTTTAAAGCTATAAACTTATTTGATTTCATTACTAATCAATATAGATTAACCAAGAGTGTGATTATTCTTTTACCCAGTATATTGGGAAAAGGAGGAGGAAGTAAATAATGTCATTCAGTATTGATCAAAGTATAAATTGATTTGATCTTGCTGTAAAACATTTTGGCAATATATGTATAAATATTGTAGATTCACTGACTGAGCAACTCTACTAGAAATCTACCATAAATAGAAAATTCCATTCAAAAGACAATTTCAAAAGTATGCATAGAAGCACATATAGGAATATTCACATATAATATTGCTTATAACACAAAAATATGTAATCTCTCTAAGCATTCATCAATGTAGTTCCAAAAAGTAAAACATATGCAGTACAAACCCTATGTTGATAAACACCATTTATACATATACATGGAGATAACATGTGTTCCTTTTTTTGGGTGGGGATGGCGGAGATACATGCATTCACTATTGCTTTTTAGGGGGGTGTTCTTCGTGTTTTATTGAGATGCACTTGATATATAACAGTGTATATTTTTAAGGTACCCAGTGAAATGATTTGATACATGTTAATACAATAACAGAAAACTAAGATCATGGCATCTGGTCCCATCACTTCGTGGGAAATAGATGGGGAAACTGTCAGAATTTATATTTTTGGGCTCTAAAATCACTGCAGATGGTGACTGCAGCCATGAAATTAAAAGACGCTTACTCCTTGGAAGGAAAGTTATGACCAATCTGGATAGCATATTCAAAAGCAGAGACATTACTCTGTCGACTAAGGTCCGTCTAGTCAAGGCTATGGTTTTTCCAGTGGTCATGTATGAATGTGAGAGTTGGACTGTGAAGAAAGTTGAGCGCTGAAGAATTGATGCTTTTGGACTTTGGTGTTGGAGAAGACTCTTGAGAGTCCCTTGGACTGCAAGGAGATCCATCCAGTCCATTCTAAAGGAGATCAGTCCTGGGTGTTCTTTGGAAGGACTGATGCTAAAGTTGAAACTCCAGTATTTTGGCCACCTGGTACAAAGAGTTGACTCATTGGAAAAGACTCTGATTCTGGGAGGGATTGGGAGCAGGAGAAGGGGACGACAGAGGATGAGATGGCTGAATGGCATCACCAACTCGATGGACAAGAGTTTGGGTGAACTCTGGGAGTTGGTGATGGACAAGGAGGCCTGGCGTGCTCAATTCATGGGGTGAAAAAGAGTCAGACATGACTGAGCGACTGAACTGAATTGAATACAATAAAGTTAATACATTCATCACCCTGCATAGTTAAAATTTTTTTGGTATAGTGAGAACTTTAAAAATTTATTCTTAGCATTATGTGTTTATTGATAATTAGTAAGAAGCTTTTATGTATTATGTTTACTAGAAACTTATCACACATAATAAAATTATTTTAAAAATAGAAATTTTGAGTTTTAAGTACAAAAAGTGAAATAAAATAGTTTATTAGAGGGACTCAATTTCAGATTTGAGCTGGTAGAATAAATAAGCAGTCAACTTGAATTTAGGTTAATAAAGATTATCCAGCCTATGGAACAGAAAAAAAGTAATGTTGATAAATAAACAAAGCCTCAGAATCCTGTGGCAAATCATCAAGCCCACCAGCATACATATAGTTAGATTCCTAGAAGAAAGAGGCAAAAAGAGTATTTGAAGAAATGCTGACCAAAAATCCCAGTTTTGATGAATAACATATATACATATATCCAAGAAGCTTAACAAACTCTAAATGAGGTAAATTCAAAGTGGCCCACAAATACACATTCGTAATCAAGCTGTTTAAAAACAGAGAATCTTGAAAGCAGTGAGAGCAAAGAGACTTACTACAAGGCAACTTCAATAAAATTAATAATCAATTATACATTTGAAATTCAAATTCCTTTCATTATCTAAAAATATATATATATACTCAAAATCATGAATAGAAGGAAACGTTCTAAGCCTGATAAAGGCATTGATAGAAAATCTACAGCTAGCATCATACTAATTATGAAAGACTGAAAATTTGTCAATAATCTGAGAAACAAAACAGGAATGTCTGTCCTTGCAACTTCTTTTCAACACTGAAATTCTAGCCAAAGCTAAAAATAACTTCAGCAAGGTTGAAGGATACATAAGCAATGCATAGGATTAGGTGAATTTACATATACTAGACTTGGACTTTATTTTGGGGGGCTCCAAAATCACTGCAAATGGTGACTGCAGCCAAGAAATTAAAAGACACTTGTTCCTTGCAAGAAAAGCTATGACCAACCTAGACAGCATATTAAAAAGCAGAGACATTACTTTGCCAACAAAGGTCCATCTAGTCAAAGCTGTGTTTTCTCCAGTAGTCATGTATGGATGTGAGAGTTTGACCATAAAGAAAGCTGAGCACCGAAGAATTGATGCTTTTGAACTGTAGTATTGGAGAAGACTCTTGAGAGTTCCTTGGACTGCAAAAAGAATGAACCAGTCAATCCTAAAGGAAATCAGTCTTGAATATTCATTAGAAGGACTGATGCTAAAGCTGAAACTCCAATACTTTGGCCACCTGATCCGAAGAGCTGACTCATTGGAAAAGACCCTGATACTGGGAAAGACAGAAGGCAGGAGGAGAAGGGGATAATAGAGGATGAGATGGTTGGATGGCATCACCAGCTCGATGGACATGAGTGTGAGTAAGCTCCGGGAGTTGGTGATGGACAGGGAAGCCTGGCGTACTGCAGTCCATGGGGTCACAAATAGTTGGACACGACTGAGCTACTGAACTAAACTGATATATAGTAGACAGAATATATCAAAAAGTAAGAAAATAATTCATTCAAAAATCGTAAAAATATGATTATGTTCAACAAAAGACTTCCCTGGTGGTTCAGACGGTAAAGCATCTGTCTACAATGCGGGAGACGCGGGTTCAATCCCTGGGTCGGGAAGATCCCCTGGAGAAGAAAATGGCAATCCACTCCAATACTATTGCCTGGAAAATCCCATGGACAGAGGAGCCTGGTAGGCTACAGTCCATGGGGTCGCAAAGAGTCGGACACGACTGAGCGACTTCACTTTCACTTTCAAAAAAAGAAATACAAGGCTTGTATACAAACTACAAAACAAAAATGTTGAAAGTAGTTTAGGAAAATTTAAATAAATAGACATCATATGTTCATGGATTGCAAGAATTAATTTTGTTAGGACAGCAATACTCCCTAAATTAATCTACAGATTTGATGAAATATCTGTCAGAATCCCAGATGCCTTCTTTGTAGAAACTGACAAGATGATCTTAAAACTGATAAGGAAACACAAAGGACCCAAAACAGCCAAACCCTGAAAAATAATATAATTGGAAGTTTTACAATTTCTGATTTCATAACCTCTTACAAAGCTACAGTAATCAAGTCAGTTTAGCACTGCCACAGAAATAAAGAAAAAGATGAAAGGAACATAATGGAAAGCCCCAAAGCAAACCGTTATATTCTGGTCAATGGATGTTTGACAAGGGTGCCAAGAAAATTCAATGACAAACAATTCACTTTGAAAAATGGTGCTGGGGCAATTGTATATACACATGCAAAAGATGAATTTAGATGTCTACCTTATACCATATGTAAATATTAACTAACTCAAAATAGATCATAGGCCTAAATGTAAGAGCTGAAAGTATAAAATGCTGAGAAAAAAAAATGAATACATCTTCATGATGTTGGATTAGGCAGCAGTTTTTTAGCCCAAAGAAATGAAAGCTTATGTTCACATAAAAACTTAACCATGAATGTCCACTTCAGCTTTATGTGTTAGAGCCCCAGACTGGAAACAGCCTGGATTTCTTCCAATGGGAGAATGGATAAACTGTGGTTCATTCTTACTAAGGAATATACTAGTCATACATCAAAGAAATGAACTATTGATACATGCAACAACTTGAATGAACTTGAGGAATACTACGCTGCATGGAAAACAATCTCAAAAAGCTACATACTATGTGATTCCATTTTTAAAAATTAATTTATTTAATCAAAAGCTAATTACATTACAATATTGTAGTGTTTTTGCCATACATTGAGATAAATCAGCCATGGGTGTACATGTGTCCCCCATCCTGAATCCCCTTCCCACTTCCCTCCCCATCCCATCTCTCAGGGTCATCCCAGTGCAACAGCCCTGAGCACCCTGTCTCATGCATTAAACCTGGACTGGCAATCTATTTCACATCAGTTCAGTTCAGTCGCTCAGTCATGTCTGACTCTTTGCGATCACATGAACTGCAGCACACCAGGCCTCCCTGTCCATCAGCAACTCCCAGAGTTCACCCAAACCCATGTCCATTGAGTTGGTGATGCCATCCAACCATCTCATCCTCTGTCATCCCCTTCTCCTCCTGCTCTCAAACTTTCCCAGCATCAGGGTCTTTTCAAATGAGTCAGCTCTTCGCATCAGGTGGCCAAAGTATTAGAGTTTCAGCTTCAACATCAGGTAATATAAATGTATGGATGCTATTCTCTCAAATCATCCCACTTTTGCCTTCTCCCACAGAGTCCACAACTCTGTTCTTTATATCTGTGTCTCTTTTGCTGTCTCACATATAGGGTCATTATTACCATCTTTCCAAATTCCATATATATGCATTAATATACTGTATTGGTGTTTTTTTTCTGACTTTCTTCACTCTGTATAATAGGCTCCAGTTTCATTCACCTCATTAGAACTGATTCAAATAAATTCTTTTTAATAGCTGAGTAATATTCCATTGTGTATATGTACCACAGCTTTCTTATCCATTTGTCTACTAATGGACATCTAGGTTGCTTCCATGTCCTAGCTATTGTAAACAGTGTTGTGAAAAACATTGGGGTACACATGTCTCTTTCACTTCTGGTTTCCTCAGTGTGTATGCCCAGCAGTGGGATTGCTGGGTCATATGGAAGTTCTAAGGCCATTTTTTTTAAGGAATCTCCACACCCTTTTCCATAATGACTGTATTAGTTTGCATTCCCACCAACAATGTAAGAGGGTTCCCTTTCTTCCACAGCCTCTCCAGCATTTATTGTTTGTAGACTTTTTGATCAGAGAAGGCAATGGCACCCCACTCCAGTACTCTTGCCTAGAAACTTCAATGGATGGAGGAGCCTGGTAGGCTGCGGTCCATAAGGTCATTAAGAGTCAGACACGACTGAGCAACTTCACTTTCACTTCTCATTTTCATGCATTGGAAAAGGAAATGGCAACCCCCTCAAGTGTTCTTGCCTGGAGAATCCCAGGGACAGCAGAGCCTGATGGGCTGACGTCTATGGGGTCGCACAGAGTTGGACGTGACTGAAGTGACTTAGTAGCAGTAGCAACAGTAGACTTTTTGATAGCAGCCATTCTGACCGGTGTGAAATGGTACCTCATTGTGGTTTTGATTTGCATTTCTCTGATAATGAGAGATGTTGAGCATCTTTTCATGTGTTTGTGAGCCATCTGAATGTCTTCTTTGGAGAAATGTCTGTTTAGTTCTTTGGCCCATTCTTTAATTGGGTCATTTATTTTTCTGGAATTAAGCTGCAGGAGCTGCTTATATATTTTTGAGATTAATTCTTTGCCAGTTGCTACATTTGCTATTATTTTCTCCCATTCTGAAGGCTGTCTTTTCACCTTGCTTATAGTTTCCTTCATTGTGCAAAAGCTTTTAAGTTTAGTTAGGTCCCATTTGTTTATTTTTGCTTTTATTTCCATTACTGTGGGTGGTGGAACATAGAGGATCCTGATGTGATTTTTGTCAGAGAGTGTTTTGCCTATGTTTTCCTCTAGGAGTTTTATAGTTTCTGGTCTTACAGTTATATCTTTAATCCATTTTGAGTTTATTTTTGTGTATGGTGTTAGAAAGTGTTCTAGCTTCATTCTTTTACAAGTGGTTGACCAGTGTTCCAAGCAACACTTGCTAAAAAGATTGTCTTTTCCCCATTCTATATTCTTGCCTCCTTTGTCAAAAATAAGGTTTCCATAGGTGTGTTGATTTTTTGTTCCATTGATCTATATTTCTCTCTTTGTGCCAGTAACATACTGTCTTGATGACTGTAGCTTCATAGTAGAGCCTGAAATCAGGCAGGTTGATTCCTCCAGTTCCATTCTTCTTTCTCAAGATTGCTTTGGCTATTTGAGGTTTTTTGTACTTCCATACAAATAGTAAAATTACTTTTTCTAGCTCTGTGAAAAATAACGTTGGTAGCTTGATAGGGATTGCATTGAACTGCTTTAGGTAGTATACTCATTTTCACTATAATGATACTTCTGATCCATGAACAGTATATATCTCCATCAATTTGTGTGACATGTGATTTCCTTCATCAGTCTTTTATAGTTTTTTATATATAGGTCTTTTGTTTCCTTAGATAGATTTATTCCTATATATTTTATTCTTTTCATTGCACTGGTGAGTGGAATTGTTTCCTTAATTTCTCTTTCTGTTTTTTCATTGTTAGTGTAGAAATGCAAGGGATTTTTGCGTGTCAATTTTATCTCCAGCAACTTTACTATACTCAGTGATTAGCTCTAGTAATTTTCTGGTGGTATCTTTAGGGTTTTCTATGTAGAGGAACAAAAGAGTCCAAAATGCAGTACTTGGATGCAATCTCAAAAATGACAGAATGATCTCAGTTCATTTTCAAGGCAAGCCATTCAATATCACATTAATCCAAGTCTATGCCCCAAAGAGTAATGCTGAAGAAGCTGACGTTTAGAACTAACACCCCAAAATGATGTCCTTTTCACTATAGGGCACTGGAATGCAAAAGTAGAAAGTCAGAAACACCTGGAGAAACAGGCAAATTTGGCCTTGGAATACAGAATGAAGCAGGACAAAGGCAAATAGAGATTTGCCAAGAGAACGAACTGGTCATAGCAAAAACCCTCTTCGAACAACATGAGAGAAAACTCTACACATGGACATCACCTGATGGTTAACACCAATCAGATTGATTATAATTTTTGCAGCCAAAAATGGAGAAGCTCTATACAGTCAACAAAAACAAGACCAGGAGCTGACTGTGGCTCAGATCATGAACTCCTTATTGCCAAATTCAGACTTAAATTGAAGAAAGTAGGGAAAACAACTAGATCATTCAGTTCAGTTCAGTCGCTTAGTCGTGTCTGACTCTTTGCGACCCCATGAATCACAACACGCCAGGCCTCCCTGTCCATCACCAACTCCCGGAGTTCACTCAGACTCACATCCATCGAGTTCGTGATGCCATTCAGCCATCTCATCCTCGGTCGTCCCCTTCTCCTCCTGCCTGCAATCCCTCCCAGAGTCTTTTCCAATGAGTCAACTCTTAGCATGAGGTGGCCAAAGTACTGGAGCTTCAGCTTTAGCATCATTCTTTCCAAAGAAATCCCAGGGTTGATCTCCTTCAGAATGGGCTGTTTGGATCTCCTTGCAGTCCAAGGGACTCTCAAGAGTCTTCTCCAACACCACAGTTCAAAAGCATCAATTCTTCGGTGCTCAGCTTTCTCCACAGTCCAACTCTCACATCCATACATGACTACAGGAAAAATCATAGCCTTGACTAGATGGACCTTAGTCGGCAAAGTAATGTCTCCACTTTTGAATATACTCTCTAGGTTGGTCATTACTTTTCTTCCAAGGAGAAAGCGTCTTTAAATTTCATGGCTGCAGTCACCATCTGCAGTGATTTTGGAGCCCCCAAAAATAAAGTCTGACACTGTTTCCACTGTTTCCCCATCTATTTCCCATGAAGTGATGGGACCAGATGCCATGATCATTTTCTGAATGTTGAACTTTAAGACAACTTTTTTGCTCTCCTCTTTTACTTTCATCAAGATGCTTTTTAGCTCCTCTTCACTTTCTGCCATAAGGGTGGTGTCATCTGCATATCTGAGGTTATTGATATTTCTCCTGGCAATCTTGATTCCAGCTTGTGTTTCCTCCAGTCCAGTGTTTCTCATGATGTACTCTGCATAGTAGTTAAATAAGCAGGGTGACAATATACAGCCTTGACGGACTCCTTTTCCTATTTGGAACCAGTCTGTTGTTCCATGTCCAGTTCTAACTGTTGCTTCCTGACCTGCATACAGATTTCTCAAGAGGCAGGTTAGGTGGTCTGGTATGCCCATCCCTTTCAGAATTTTCCACAGTTTATTGTGATCCACACAGTCAAAGGCTTTTGCACAGTCAATAAAGCAGAAATAGATGTTTATCTGGAACTCTTTTGCTTTTTCCATGATCCAGCGGATGTTGGCAATTTGATCTCTGGTTCCTCTGCCTTCTCTAAAACCAGTTGAACATCAGGAAGTTCACGGTTCATGTATTGCTGAAGCCTGGCTTGGAGAATTTTGAGCATTACTTTACTAGCATGTGAGATGAGTGCAATTGTGTGCTAGTTTGAGCATTCTTTGGTATTGCTTTTCTTTGGAATTGGAATGAAAACTGACCTTTTCCAGTCCTGTGACCACTGCTGAGTGTTCCAAATTTGCTGGCATATTGAGTGCAGCACTTTCACAGCATCATCTTTCAGGATTTGAAACAGCTCCACTGGAATTCCATCACCTCCACTAGCTTTGTTCATAGTGATGCTTTCTGAGGCCCACTTGACTTCACATTCCAAGATGTCTGGCTCTAGAGTAGTGATCACATCATTAGATTATCTTGGTCATGAAGATCTTTTTGGTACAGTTCTTCTGTGTATTCTTGCCACCTCTTCTTAATATCTTCTGCTTCTGTTAGGTCCATTCCATTTCTGTCCTTTATCAAGCCCATCTTTGCATGAAATGTTCCCTTGGTGTCTCTAATTTTCTTGAAGAGATCTCTAGTCTTTCCCATTCTGTTCTTTTCATCTATTTCTTTACATTGATCTCTGAAGAAGGCTTTCTTATCTCTTCTTGTTATTCTTTGGAACTCTGCATTCAGATGCTTATATCTTTCCTTTTCTCCTTTGCTTTTCGCCTCTCTTCTCTTCACAGCTATTTATAAGGTCTCCCCAGACAGCCATTTTGCTTTTTTGCATTTCTTTTCCATGGGGATGGTCTTGATCCCTGTCTCCTGAACAATGGCACGAACCTCAGTCCATAGTTCATCAGGCACTCTATTTATCAGATCTAGGACCTTAAATCTATTTCTCCCTCCCACTGTATAATCATAAGGGATTTGATTTAGGTCATACCTGAATGGTCTAGCGGTTTTCCCTACTTTCTTCAATTTAAGTCTGAATTTGGTAATAAGGAGTTCATGATCTGAGCCACAGTCAGCTCCTGGTCTTGGTTTTGTTGACTCTATAGAGCTTCTTCATCTTTGGCTGCAAAGAATATAATCAATCTGATTTCAGTGTTGACCATCTGGTCATGTCCATGTGTAGAGTCTTCTTTTGTGTTGTTGGAAGAGGGTGTTTGCTATGACCAGTGCATTTTCTTGGCAAAACTCTATTAGTTTTTGCCCTGCTTCATTCTGTATTCCAAGGCCAAATTTGCCTGTTTCTCCAGGTGTTTCCTGACTTCCTACTTTTGCATTCCAGTCCCCTATAATGAAAAGGATATCTTTTGGGGGTGTTAGTTCTAAAAGGTCTTGTAGATGATCATAAAACCGTTCTACTTCAGTTTCTTCAGCATTACTGGTTGGGGCATAGACTTCGATAACTGTGATATTAAATAGTTTGCCTTGGAGACAAACAGAGATCATTCTGTCATTTTTGAGATTGCATCCAAGTACTGCATTTCGAACTCTTTTGTTGACCATAATGGCTGCTCCATTATTTCTGAGGGATTCCTGCCTGCAATAGTAGATATAATGGTCATCTGAGTTAAATTCACCCATTCCAGTCCATTTTAGTTCGCTGATTCCTAGAATGTCTACGTTCACCCTTGCCATCTCTTGTTTGACCACTTCCAATTTGCCTTGATTCATGGACCTGACATTCCAGGTTCCTATGCAATATTGCTCTTTACAGCATCGGATCTTACTTCTATTACAAGTCACATCCACAACTGGGTATTGTTTTTGCATTGACTCCATCCCTTCATTCTTTCTAGAGTTATTTCTCCACTGATCTCCAGTAACATATTGGGCAACTAATGACCTGGGGAGGTCCTCTTTTGGTATCCAATTTTTCCTTTTCATACTGTTCATGGTGTTCTCAAGGCAAGAATACTGAAGTGGCTTGCCATTCCCTTCTCCAGTGGACCACATTCTGTCAGACTCAATCCCATAATTTACATTTTAAGATAACAGGATTAACCTGAATGTTTTCAGAAAGGAGGGACTGTCCTCAAGCAGGACACATTGTTGTTATATAATCCTTAGTACAGAATTTAAATTGCATTGTTTGTTGTGTAATCATCAGTTCTGGGCTTAAAGAAAAAAAATGTTTTATGTGACTAAGACTAAGGAATATAAAGGGGAAAAAAAAAAAGATGTTTGTCCTTTCCTCCTCTTTGAAAATTCTAGACCCCTATCTCCACTTCAAGAGCCCCAGACCTGGGCTTTTCTTTTTCTCAGGGACCCCAGACTTTTTATCAACTTGCCTAGGAATTGACTCTTTCACATTTTAAAAGATAATTGGATAAGCAATCTTTACTTTCACTTTTTAAAAATCACCGTACTAGTTAATAGTCATTAAAAGTTTATTTTAAGTAGGAAAAAAGGAAGATACTTCACAGTTTCTCAAAACCAAAGGAAAAAAAAAAAGACAATACTTACTATAGATCATATCTAGAATGGTTAAAGAATTCCTAATAATCAGTAAGAAAACGAAAGAGAATACTCATAAAAGAGAAGATGCAAATATCCAATAATTATAAGTATTATAAATATATAGAAATATACACAGGTGCTCAATCTCATTAGTCTTTAGTCAAATGGACGTTAAAATTACAATAAGGTAATTGTATATAACATCCAAAATGTTTGCAATTTTCAACACTGACATTACTAAGTCTTATAGAGAGCAATAAGTATTCTATATACCATCAAAGAATAAGGAAACTGGTACAGCTACTCTTAGCAGTGAGGCTTTCCAGGTGGTTCAGTGGTAAAGAATCCACCTGCCAATGCAGGAGATGCAAGTTCGGTCCCTGGGTTGGGAAGATCCCCTGGAGAAGGAAAAGGCAACTGACTCCTGTATTCTTGACTGGAAAATTCCGTGGGCAGACAAGCCTAGTGGGCTAGGCTTGTAAAGAGTCAGACACAATGGAGCACTGACGCTCTTAGTGTTAGTCTCTCAGTCGTGCCCATTGGGGTTCTCCAGGCAAGAATGCTGGAGTGGGAAAACATATGTATTCTTGCTAAAAGACAGTCTGAAATCATCTAAGCACTTTGCCTAGAAAACCCACACTATTTTTGCAACTTCAAATCCTGTTTGTAACATGTCAGAAAAACAATTATATTTTTTAAAAATCTTAGAATTTATTTATCTGGGTATCTAGTTCAAAACCGTAGACAAAGCAGGTGGTTTTCAGTTACTGATTGTGTGAATAATTGGATAAATTTGGATTGGTTATTAAGACTAGCCAGTATTATGAGCAAAAGGAAAATATTCTAGGCATATGGTAAATTTTATCATATAAACATATATTTTTTTAATTTTTGGAGTCAATAGAAACCTGGTTTAATTGAAGAAGAGGTTTCATGTACAGGAAATACAGAAGGTAAGTCTAAACAAAGACGGGTCCCCTGATTGTGTATGGGCATTGGACATCGTGTTGAAAAGTTTCATTTTTATCTGATAGGCACTGGAGAGGTCCAATTAGTTAGATAGAAATGAAATAATTTCTATAGATAGATAGATGGAAATAATTTCCTACTAGGTAAAATAACGTCCTCAGATGCAAATCTAATAGGCAGATGGATGAATCAGTTAATTTTCACACATACTGCTTCTCCATTTGTGCCATTCACTTGCAATAACATTTTATAAATATGAGACACATTCAGAGAAAATTTTAGTTCCTGAAAATAGTGACAGTTTGGTAGAGATGCTTCCATCTGTCTATTACTGTACATAGCTCAACCCTACTCAAAACAAGTGGTAGATATTTACTGTAGTGATTGAAAATCCTGATTTTTGGAGAAAGTTATACTAAAATTTTGAAACAATAATGATTTTTAAAGTGAATTAAAGCATGTTTCACCATTCATATGCGTCTATACACATACAAACATGTACATAAGCTTTTGGAAAATCAAGGAGCATAAAATACAAGGACATATTACAAGGACACATGATACTGAGTACTAGAATTTTTTCTACTAGAAATATAGTTAACGTAAAATATTATCTTAGTTACAAGTATACAGCGTAGTGACTCTAAATTTAAAAATATTACAAAATAATCATTATGAAATGATCGTTATCTGTCCCCATACAAAGTTATTACTGTATTATTGACATGTTCCTTATGCTGTATATTACATTCCCTTGACTTTATAACTAGAAGTTCATACCTCTTAATTCCCTTTACCTATTTTGCCAATCCCTTGATCAACAAAACAAAACAAAAAAAAGCCAGATATTGAATGAGCAGAGGATCAAGGGAGAAACTAAAGCAAACTCTGGTACTTTGAAGAGTCCAAAAAAATTATAATTCTATTATTATTTTGCATAATATTGTTTACAAAAGGATACTTAGAAATCAAGTGACAGATCAGAGCTGTCCTATAAACTGGTTGCTACTGCTGCTAAGTCACTTCAGTCGTGTCTGACTCTGTGTGACCCCAGAGACCGCAGCACACCAGGCTCCGCCGTCCCTGGGATTCTCCAGGCAAGAACACTGGAGTGGGTTGCCATTTCCTTCTCCAATGCATTAAAGTGAAAAGTGAAAGTGAAGTCACTCAGTCGTGTCCGACCCTCAGCGACCCCATGGACTGCAGCCTTCCAGGCTCCTCCACCCATGGGATTTTCCAGGCAAGAGTACTGGAGTGGAGTGCCATTGCCTTCTCCATAAACTGGTAATTACTAATAATATGTGATTCTCTAGAGAGACCTAGGAGTGTAGAGAACGCATGACATCTCCACATACAAATGGTGACATTTTACACTCAATTTCTAGATTGAGGTTGAAAAGAATCCTGTCTTATTTCATCCCACCTATTGATCACTGACTCTTGCTCTGGAAATTGCATGGTAAATGTGGTAAGCTTTGGCCACAAAATATCAAATTCTATTTGACATTGGTGAAAGTGAAAGTGAAGTCATTCAGTCATGTCCGACTCTTTGCGACTCCATGGACTGTAGCCTACCAGGCTCCTTGGTTCATGGGATTTTCCAGGCAAGGACACTGGAGTGGGTTGCCACTTCCTTCTCCATGGTGGTGGCTTAATTGGTAAGTTGTGTCCAACTCTTACAGACCCCATGTACTGTAGCCCACCAGGCTCCTCTATCCATGGGATTCTCCAGGCAAGGACACTGGAGTGGGTTGGTAGTAGTCAAAAGGATAATAGATAAATCCATGAGGCATACTAGTTACCAAGCATTCAATGTGAAACTCTTAATGATCAGGATGAGGCACTTGATGTTCTTCAAGTGTTAAGCCTTACAATCCTTAAGATCTAAGATTATTGATGACACTGAAGGAGGTGTTCTTGTTTATTATATTTAATATTCTTGGTGTGCTGTGCTGTGCATAATCACTCAGTCATGTCTGATTCTTTGCAACTCCATGGACTGTAGCCCACCAGGCTCCTCTGTCCATGGAACACTCTAGTCAAGAATACTAGAGTGAGTTGCCATTCCCTTCTCCAGGGGATCTTCCCCATCCAGGGACTGAACCTAGGTCTCCTGTATTGCAAGTAGATTCTTTATCAGCTGAGCTACCAGAGGAATTCTGATAAATTTGCCACATTAGGTTTTATGCAGCAGAAATTGGGGGAAATAAATTAGTAAAATATCTATTGTCAGAAATAAAAAGTCTACTTCACAGTTACCACATGAAGAATCCCTAGCTGAGTTCAATTATAACTGTAAGCAGACTTAAGGATATCATGATGATCTACAAAGGACCATACACCAATAGGTCATTTTGACTGCCCTCCCTCCTCCCCACCCCCTGTATCAAGTACATTACCATTTTACATACTGAAAAAAATATTTTTAAAAGATATATTTTAATCCATTCACTTTTCTTATTCTACCAGGAGCCAAGGAACTGTCATTCCTCACTTAGACTATTATCAGTTCAGTTCAGTTCAGTCGCTCAGTCGTGTCCAACTCTTTGTGACCCCATGAATCGCAGCGTGCCAGGCCTCCCTGTCCATCACCAACTCCAGGAGTTCACTCAGATTCACCTCCATCGAGTCAGTGATGCTATCCAGCCATCTCATCCTCCTTTGTCCCCTTCTCCTCCTGCCACCAATCCCTCCCAGCATCAGAGTCTTTTCCAATGAGTCAACTCTTCGCATGAGGTGGCCAAAGTACTGGAGTTTCAGCTTTAGCATCATTCCTTCCAAAGAAATCCCAGGGCTGATCTCCTTCAGAATGAACTGGTTGGTTCCCCTTGCAGTCCAAGGGACTCTCAAGAGTCTTCTCCAACACCATAGTTCAAAAGCATCAATTCTTCAGTGCTCAGCCTTCTTCACAGTCCAACTCCATACATGACTACTGGAAAAACCATAGCCTTGACTAGACAGACCTTAGTCCGCAAAGTAATGTCTCTGCTTTTGAATATGCTATCTAGGTTGGTCATAACTTTCCTTCCAAGGAGTAAGTGTCAATTTCATGGCTGCAGTCACCATCTGCAGTGATTTTGGAGCCCCCAAAAATAAAGTCTGACACTGTTTCCACTGTTTCCCCATCTATTTCCCATGAAGTGATGGGACCAGATGCCATGATCTTCGTTTTCTGAATGTTGAGCTCTAAGCCAACTTTTTCACTCTCCTCTTTCACTTTCATCAAGAGGCTTTTTAGTTCCTCTTCACTTTCTGCCATCAGGGTTGTGTCATCTGCATATCTGAGGTTATTGATATTTCTCCCAGCAATCTTGATTCCACAATAAAGCAGAACTAGATGTTTTTCTGGAACTCTCTTGCTTTTTCCATGATCCAGCGGATGTTGCCAATTTGATTTCTGGTTCCTCTGCCTTCTCTAAAACCAGCTTGAACATCAGGAAGTTCATGGTTCACGTATTGCTGAAGCCTGGCTTGGAGAATTTTGAGCATTACTTTACTAGCATGTGAGATGAGTGCAATTGTGCAGTAGTTTGAGCATTCTTTGACATTGCCTTTCTTTGGAATTGGAATGAAAACTGACCTTTTCCAGTCCTGTGGCCACTGCTGAGTTTGCCAAATTTGTTGGCATATTGAGTGCAGCAGTTTCACAGCATCATCTTTCAGGATTTGAAATATCTCAACTGGAATTCCATCACCTCCACTAACTAGCTTTGTTCGTAGTGATGCTTGCTAAGGCCCACTTGTCTTCACATTCCAGGATGTCTGGCTCTAGATGAGTGATCACACCATCGTGATTATCTGGGTCGTGAAGATCTTTTTTGTAAATTTCTTCTGTTATAATAGCCTGTTAATATTTTCCCAACTTCTCCTTTTGCTCACTTTCAAGCAGTTCTTCCCAATTCAACCAGAATTATTTTTAAAACCTGAAAATCTCAATACGTAAGCCTCCTGTTAAAATCCTCCTGTTGTTTCCTATCTTACTTACTGAGAGATAAAGCAATTTGGTCTTAGGACCAGACCACTTGAGTTTGAATTTTGTCTGTACTTTCTAGTGACTGCCAGCAAGTCACTTAACCTCTGTGTTCCTTATTTTCCTTATCTTTAAAATGAGAGTACTGATAGTACCTATCTCACAAAGTCCTCAAGAGGATTCCAAGTGATGAAACAAGTAAAACATCTACAACAATTTCTAACACTCATGTTATCACTCTAGGCAGTAAAACACTTACTTTGACATACACAATCTTGTATGACATGATAGCTGTCTATCTCTCACACCTCATGTTGTGCCACTTTTCCCATCACTATTGTTGTTGTTCAGTCACTAAGTCGTGTCTGACTTTTTGTAACCCCATGGACTGCAGCACACCATGCTTCCCTGTCCTTCAGTATCTCCCAGAATTTTCTCAAACTTGTGTTCATTGAGTTGATGATTCCATCCAACCATCTCATCCCCTGTTGTCAAATTATCCTCCTGCCCTTAATCTTTCCAACTATCAGGATCTTTTCCATTCTGGCTTACTGTTTCTGTCCAAATTCATGTGGTGTATTTCCACTTCTGGAAGTTTGCACATGCTACTCCATCTACCTATTCTTCCCCTTATATTTCAGTTGGTTGGTGCTCATTCACATTTTGGGGGCTTTTCCTAATCATCTAACCAAAATATGTCACAAAATTACTCTCCCATATTACAACTAGTTTTTTCTCCTTCCTAGAATATGCTTACATTTTTATTTTCCTCTTTTTTATGGCTCACTCCCTCACTAGACTCTAATTTCTGTTATGGTAAAAAATACTTTTTTCACCCAAAATATCTCTAGAACTTAAAAATTACTTTGTACAAAGTAGATTCTCAATAAATATTTACTGAAGTGGGAAAAAATACTTGAAAGAATATATAAATCATAAGGAAATAAGATGTATTAGCATGGTGCAGGTGGGAATCCCAGAGGGAAATCATCTCATAGTGAGGGAAAAAAAGGCAAACAAAAGCACAGATAGAAAGGTAGGACATTATCTAAAATATAGTTTTTGACCAGTGTGCATGGAATGAGGGGAATAGTGAGAACAGATATAGTAATGTTTAAGAATGGAGAGTCAGCTTGAGGCCAAATAGCCTTTGTTCCTATATGTATCATAAGAATATGTATCATATGTGAATGAGTGATAGTTGCTCAGTCATGTCCAACTCTTTGTGACCCCATGGACTGTAGCCTACCAGGCTACTCTGTCCATGGAATTCTCCAGGCAAAAATACTGGAGTGGGTAGCCATTCTGTTCTGCAAGGGATCTTCCCAAATGAGGGATCAAATTCAGGTCTCCCACATTGCAGGCAGATTCTTTACCACCTGAGACACCAGGGTAGCCAAAGAATACTGGAGTGGGTAGACTGTCCCTTCTCCAGGGGAACCTCCTGACCCAGGAATCAAAACAGGTCTCCTGCATTGCAGACAGAGTCTTTACCAGCTGAACTACCAGGGAAGCACATGTATCATATGAAATATGTATAATATTAAAGCACACATAATAGGATATACTACCTTCAGACTACCTATATGTAGATTGAAGGCAGAAGGAGAAGGGGACGACAGAGGATTAGATGATTGGATGGCATCACTGACTGGATGGACATGAGTTTGAGTAAGCTCCAGGAGTTGGTAATGGACAGGGAAGCCTGGCGTGCTGCAGTCCATGGGGTGACAAAGAGTCGGACATGACTGAGCAACTGAACTGAACTGACGTTCAGACATCAAACATTCAACCACAAGTTTTATTATCATTATATCTATTGTTTATTCCACTTGCTCTTTTACCTATTTATAAGCTTTTATTTTTATGTTTTAAAATACCTATAGTGAGTTATCCACTTTTGAAGATTTTACAGTGTAATGTTTTCATCATCAAAAACTGTATGGGAGAGAAAATGTGACAATTTAATGCTTTGTAAATCCCCTTGGCTATAAATGAATGGTGAGTTTACTCATAGCAGATTTATATGAAATTATTTTTTTTACTCCTATTGATTTCTAGGATTGATTTTTTAATTTAAATTTATTTATTTTAATTGGAAGCTAATTACTTTACAATATTGTATTGGTTTTGCCATACATCAACAAGAATCCTCAATGGATGTACACGTGTTTCCCATCCTGAAACCCCTGCCCACCTCCCTCCCCATACCATCCTTCTGGGTCATCCCAGTGCACCAGCCCCAAGCATCCTGTATCCTGCATCAAACCTGGACTGGCGATTTGTTTCATATATGATATTATACATGTTTCAATGCCATTCTCCCAAATCATCCCACCCTCACCCTCTCCCACAGAGTCCAAAAGACTGTTCTATACATCTGTGTCTCTTTTGCTGTCTCGCATACAGGGTTATCATTACCATCTTTCTAAATTCCATATATATGTGTTAGTATACTGTATTGGTGTTTTTCTTTCTGGCTTACTTCACTCTGTATAGGCTCCAGTTTCATCCACCTCATTAGAACTGATTCATATGTATTCTTTTTAATGGCTGAGTAATACTCCATTGTGTATATGTACCACAGCTTTCTTATTCATTCATCTGCCGATGGACATCTAGGTTGCTTCCATGTCCTAGCTATTATAAACAGTGCTGTGATGAACATTTGAGTGCACATGTCTCTTTCAATTCTGGTTTCCTCAATGTGTATGACCAGCAGTGGGATTGCTGGGCATAAGGCAATCTTTATCTTTATCTTTGACAAAGGAGACAAGAATATACAATAGATTAAAGACAATCTCTTTAACAAGTGGTGCTGGGAAAACTGGTCAACCACTTGTAAAAGAATGAGACTAGAACACTTTCTAACACCATACACAAAAATAAACTCAAAATGGGTTAAAGATCTAAATGTAAGACGAGAAACTATAAAACTCCTACAGGAGAACATAGGCAAAACACTCTCCGATATAAATCACAGCAGGATCCTCTATGACCCACCTCCCAGAATATTGGGAATAAAAGCAAAAATAAACAAATGGGACCTAATTAAACTTAAAAGCTTCTGCACAACAAATGAAACTATAAGCAAAGTGAAAAGACAGCCTTCAGAATGGGAGAAAATAATAGCAAATTAAGCAACTGACAAAGAACTAATCTCAAAAATATACAAGCAACTCCTGCAGGTCAATCCCAGAAAAATAAACGACCCCATCAAAAAATGGGCTAGCCCCAAGCATGTTTCAATGCCATTCTCCCAAATCATCCCACCCTCTCCCTCTCCCACAGAGTCCAAAAGACTGCTCTATACATCTGTGGCAAATGAAGCAACTGACAAACAACTAATCTCAAAAATATACAAGCAACTCATGCAGCTCAATTCCAGAAAAATAAACGACCCAATCAAAAACTGGGCCAAAGAACTAAATAGACATTTCTCCAAAAAAGACATACGGATGGCTGGCTAACAAACACATGAAAAGATGCTCAACATCACTCATTATCAGAGAAATGCAAATCAAGACCACAATGAGGTGCCATTTCACACCAGTCAGAATGGCTGCGATCCAAAAGTATACAAGCAATAAATGCTGGAGAGGGTGTGGAGAGAAGGGAACACTCTTACACTGTTGGTGGGAATGCAAACTCGTACAGCCACTATGGAGAACAGTGTGGAGATTCCTTCAAAAACTGGAAATAGAATTGCCTTATGACCCAGCAATCCCACTGCTGGGCATACACACTGAGGAAACCAGAATTGAAAGAGACACGTGTACCCTAATGTTCATCGCAGCACTGTTTATAATAGCCAGGACATGGAAGCAACCCAGATGTCCATCAGCAGATGAATGGATAAGAAAGTGTTGGCACATATACACAATAGAGTATTACTCAGACATCAAAAAGAATACATATGAATCAGTTCTAATGAGGTGGATGAAACTGGAGCCTATTATACAGAGTGAAGTAAGCCAGAAAGGAAAACACCAATACAGTATACTAACACATATATATGGAATTTAGAAAGATGGTAATGATAACCCTGTATGAGAGACAGCAAAAGAGACACACATGTATAGAACAGTCTTTTGGACTCTGTGGAAGAGGGTAAGGGTGGGATGATTTGGAAGAATGGCATTGAAACATGTATAATATCATATATGAAACAAATCACCAGTCCAGGTTCGATATATGATAGTGGATGCTTGGGGCTGGTGCACTGAGATGACCCAGAGGGATAGTATGAGGAGGGAGGAGGGAGGGGATTCAGGATGGGGAATACGTGTATACCTGTGGCAGATTCATGTTGATGTATGGCAAAACCAATACAATATTGTAAAGTAATTAACCTCCAATTAAAATAAATAAATTTATATTTTAAAAAAAGACTTCAAATTTCTGTATGTTAATTTTGTATTCCACAACTTTTCTGAATTTATTGGTTCAATTTTTTGCTGGTCTATAGATTTTTAAAATATGTATAGTATCCCATCATTTGCAAATAGTGACAGTTTTACTTCTTCCTTTCAAATTTGGATGGTTTTTATTTCTTTTTATCATCCGACTGCTGTGGTTAGGATTTCCAATACCTTGTTAAATACAAGTGGCAAGAGTGGGCATCCTTGTCTTGATCCTGATAGGAAATACCTTTCAAATTTTTTTTAATTTTATTTTTTTACTTTATAATACTGTATTGGTTTTGCCATAATACCTTTCAGATTTTTATCTTTGAGCATAATGCTAGCTGCAGATTTGTGATATGTAGCCTTTATTATGTTGAGGTGTGTTCCCTCTATTCCCACTTTGCTGACAGAGATTGTATCATAAATGAATGCTTAATTTTACCAAAAGCTTTTACTGCATCTCTTGAAATAATCATTATTTTTGTGATTCATTTATATATATTAAAACATCCTTACATTCCTGGGATAAATTTCACATGATCATGGTATATGCGTTTTTTAATATATTTTTGAATTCAGTCTGTCAATATTTTGGTAAGGATTTTTGCATCTATATTCATCAGGGATATTGGCCTGTCATTTTCTTTTTCTTTTTTTTTCTTAGTGTCTTTGATTTGATAGTCAGGTAATATCACCATTGAAAGTAGGTTTTAAAGTGTTCCTACCTCTTCAATTATTTGGAATAGTTTGAAAAATATAGGTATTAAGTCCTTTTTATATGTTTTGGTAGAATTAACCCATGAAGTCATTTAATCCTAGATTTTGTTTGTTATGAGTTTTTTGATTATTCAATTTCATTTCTAGTAATTACTCTGATCAGATTTTCTATTTCTTCCTAATTTAGTCTTGGAAGATTCTATATTTTCAGAAATATATTCATTTTGTCTAGGCTGTCTGATTTGATGGTGTATAATTTTTCATAGTAAAATATTAGGATGACTTTCCTCAATATTATGTTTGTATTCCTTTCTCTTTTATGTGTATCTGTTATCAGTTTTTGTTTTTAATTTTTATTGGAGTATAGTTGCTTTACAGTGTTGTGTTTCTGCTGTACAGCAAATTGAAATAGCTACTAGTAAACATATATCCCCTCTTTTCAGGATTTCCTTCCCATTTAGGTCCCCACAGAGCACTGAGTAGAGATCCCTGTGCTATATAGTAGGTATCTATTTTATACACAGTAGTGTATATATGTCAATCCCAATCTCTTGATTGATACCAACTCCCCTCCTCCCTAGTGTCAATATGTCCATTCTCTACATCTGTGTCTCTATTTCTGCTTTGCAACTAAGTTTATCAGTATCATTTTTTGGATTCCACATATAAGTGACATATGATATTTTTCTATTTCTGACTTACTTCACTCTGTATAATAATCTCTAGATCCATCCTTATCTTGCAAATGGAACAATTTCATTCCTTTTTATACCTGAATAATATTGCACATATGTACATATGTACTGTGCCTTCTGTACCCATTCCTTTGTTGATGGACATGTAGAGTGCTTCTATATGCTGGTTGTTGTAAATAATGCAGCAGTGAACACTGGGGTGCATGGATCTTTTTATTATGGTTATCTCCAGGTATATGTCCAGGAATGGGATGGCTGGGTCACATGGTAGTTCTATTTTTTACTTTTTTAAAGGAGTCTTCTTACTGTTTCCCAGAGTGTCTGTATCAATTTACATCCCCACCAACAGTGGAAGAGGGTGCCCTTTTCTCCACATTTATTGTTTGCAGATTTTTTGATGATGGCTCTTCTGACCATCATGAGGTGATACCTCATTGTCATTGTGACTTGAATTTCTCTTAATAATGAGTGATGTTGAGCATTTTTTCATGTGTTTGCTGGCTATCTGTATGTCTTCTGGCTGCACGTCACTGGACTGGTGAGCAGCAGAAAGGAGATACTCCATGTCCTAGGTTAGGAACAGCGACTGTGCTTTACAGGAGCAGCCGTGAAGAGATACCCCACATCCAAGGTAAAAGAAACCCGACTAAGATGGTAGGCGCTGAGAGAAGGCATCAGAGGGTAGACAGACTAAAACCATAATCACAGATAACTAGCCAAGCTAATCACATGGACCACAGCCTTGTCTAACTCAATGAAGCTAAGCCATGCCATATAGGGCTACCCAGAACACTCAGGTCATGTTAGAGAGTTCTGACAAAATGTGGTCCACTGGAGAAGGGAATGGAAAACCACTTCAGTATTCTTGCCTTGAGAACCCCATGAACAGTATGAAAAGGCAAAATGATAGCATACTGAAAGAAGAACTCCCCAGGTCAGTAGGTGCCCAATATGTTCCTGGAGATCAATGGAGAAATAAATTCAGAAAGAATGAAGGGATGGAGCCAAAGCAAAAACAATACCCAGTTATGGATGTGACTGGTGAAAGAAGCAAGGTCCGATGCTGTAAGAGCAATATCACAAAGAAACTTGTAATGTGAAGTCCATGAATCAAGACAAATTGGAAGTGGTTGAACAGGATATAGCAAGAGTGAACGTTTAAATTTTAGGAATCAGTGAACTAAGATGGACTGGAATGGGTGAATTTAACTCAGATAACCATTATATCTACTACTGTGGGCAGGAATCCATTAGAAGAAATGGAGTAGCCATCATAGTCAACAAAAGAGTCCAAAATGCAGTACTTGGACGCAATCTCAAAAACGACAGAATGATTTCTGTTCATTTCCAAGGCAAACCATTTAATATCATGGTGATCCAAGTCTATGCCCTGACGAGTAACACTGAAGAAGCTGAAGTTGAATGGTTCTATGAAGACCTACATGACGTTTCTGAACTAACACCCAAAACAGATGTCCTTTTCATTATAGGGGACTGGAATGCAAATGTGGGAGGTAAAGAAAAACCTGGAATAACAGGCAAATTTGTCCTTGGAGTACAGAATGAACCAGCACAAAGGCTAATAGGGTTTTGCCAAGAGAACACACTGGTCATAGCAAGCACCCACTTCCAACAACACAAGAGAAGACTCTACACATGGATATCACCAGATGGCCAACACTGAAATCAGATTGATTATATTCTTTGCAGCCAAAGATGGAGAAGCTCTATACAATCAGCAAAAAAAGACCAGGAGCTGACTGTGGCTCAGATCATGAGCTCCTTATTGCCAAATTCAGACTTAAATTGAAGAAAGTGGGGAAAACCACTAGACCATTCAGGTATGACCTAAATCAAATATCTTATGATTATACAGTGGAAGTGACAAATAGATTCAAGGGAATAGATATGATAGAGTACCTGATGAACTATGGATGGAGGTTTGTGATATTGTACAAGAGACAGGGATCAAGAACATCCCTAAGAAAAAGAAATGCAAAAAAGCAAAATGCTGTCTGAGGAGGCCTTACAAATAGCTGTGAAAAGAAGAGAAGCAAAAAGCAAAGGAGAGAAGGAACGATATACCCACTTGAATGCAGAGTTCCAAAGAATAGCAAGGAGAGATAAGAAAGCCTTCCTCAGTGATCAGTGCAAAGAAAGAGAGGAAAATAATAGAATAAGAAAGACTAGAGATCTCTTCAAGATAATTGGAGAAGGAAATGGCAACCCTCTCCAGTGTTCTTGCCTGGAGAATCCCAGGGACGGTGGAGCCCGGTGGGCTGCCGTCTATGGGGTTGCAGAGTCGGACACGACTGACGTGACCTAGCAGCAGTAGCAGCAGCAGAGATCTCTTCAAGATAATTAGATATACTAAGGGAACATTTCATGTAAAGATGGGCACAATAAAGGACAGAAATGGTATGAACCTAACAGCAGCAGAAGATATTAAGAAGAGGTGGCAAGAATACACAGAAAAACTGTACTAAAAAGATCTTCACGACCCAGATAATCACAATGGTGTGATCACTCACCTAGAGCCAGACATCATGGAATGTGAAGTCAAGTGGGCCTTAGGAAGCATCACTATGAACAAAGCTAGTGGAGATAATGGAATTCCAGTGGAGCTATTTCAAATCCTGAAGGATGATGCTGTGAAAGTGCTGCACTCAATATGCCAGCAAATTTGGAAAACAGCAGTGGCCACAGGACTGGAAAAGGTCAGTTTTCATTCCAATTCCAAAGAAAGGCAATGCCAAAGAATGCTCAAACTACCAAACAATTGCACTCAACTCACATGCTAGTAGGGTACTACTCAAAATTCTCCAAGCCAGGCTTCAGTAATACGTGAACCATGAACTTCCTGATATTCAAACTGGATTTGGAAAAGACAGAGGAACCAGAGATCAAATTGCCAACATCCATTGGATCATCAAAAAAGTAAGAGAGTTCCAGCAAAATATCTACATCTGCTTTATTGACTATGCCAAAGTCTTTGACTGTGTGGACCACAACAGACTGTGGAAAATTCTTAAATAGGAATACCAGACCACATTACCTGCCTCCTGAGAAATCTGTATGCAGGTCAATAAGCAACAGTTAGAACTGGACATGGAACAACAGACTGGTTCCAAATCAGGAAAGGAGCATATCAAGACTGTATATTGTTGAAGAGGATGACAGAGGATGATGAGATGGTTGGATGGCATCACTGATTCAATGGACATGAGTTTGAGCAAGCTCCAGGAGTTGGTGAAGGACAGGGAAGCCTGTTGTACTACAGTTCATGGAGTCACAAAGAGTTGGACACGACTGAGCAACTGAACTGAACTGATGCAATGTATAGCTTTCATAATTCAAGAATATAAAAATGTTTTATAATGATAGAAACAAGTAATATGTAAAACTCAGTAAGTAATATCCTATCTGTACTTGGCATTGATTAAAACCTTACTATGGAACATGGACTCATATTTAGTTTAGAATTCTGTATTCAGAGTAGAATTTAGGTATTATATAGTTGTTCTAGAAGACTATAAATAAAAAAGCTTAAATAAAAAAGATTGAAAGTTTAAAGCACTTTTTTCTTTGGTGTGTGTGAAAGAGAGAGTGAGTGAGAGGAGAAAGGAGAGAGAGGGAGCAGGAAGGGGGGAGGGAGATGGGAAATTGAGAATCTTGACCAAATTAATTCAGTAAATTAATGCAGTTGGACATGACTGAGCAACTGAACAATACCTCTAATACACATCTGGCAAGTTACAGAAAAGTGTTAAGTACTATACCATATTATCTTTATACTTGGGATCTATGCTTGTTCCACGAAAGATAGGATTGAGAATGAAAGAGAGCAGAAAAGCATCCTCACAGAATCCTTACTATGCAACATGACATGAGCTGAAGAATATAATGATGTGCAAAAACAACATTAATAGAATAATATGATTGATATTGTTTTGAAAATTTTTTATTTGGAAGTAGTGGCAGACAGACTTGGATAGGTAAATTATAAGGTTATACATAGAACTGAATGCCAAAATATAGAATTTAGACTAAGCAAGAAGAGTAGGAACACAGTAGATTTTTGAGTGAGTGACATGATACAATAACTTCTGGAAAGACTGATGTCAGGGAATGTGCACAATCAAAAAGGATACAGACAACTGCTAACTGCTGGGGTTTTTAGGCCAATATTAATTTCGTAATTTCTCTAGCACCCAAGATCCACCTGTTACATCTAAATATGTAGAAAATCTCTGGGCTTCAATACTTAGGATAAAAAAGAGAAGGGTTCCAAGTAGAAAAACATAACATTTCAAAAGGATTTGAGATGGGAGAACTAGTACTATATTCAGAGACTGAAAGTTCTCTGTTACTGGAACAGAGAGGAAAAACAACATGAGATTATATCAGAGAAAAGACTACAGCTAGATTTCAATGATCCTAAAAAACATGAAAAATATTTTTATTCTAAATGTGATCAGAAATTATTGGAGAGTTTTAATAATTCAGTGATCAGCTCATATAGTCAGTTCATGTGATTTGCTTTACTATTTTTAAAAACCCCTCTCAGACATACTCTTCCAATACACTGGTGGACTGTATAATTTTACTTGTTTATCATGCCAATTAAAAATGCTGAACTAAATTTTTCTACATGTATTGGTGAGGAATTAAGAAATACACAGTAAAAAATAAAGTAAAAAAGTAAGAAAATTAAGAGACAGTCCAGTGGTTAGGTCTCTGTACATGCCATTTGCAATTACATGGATGGACCTAGAGACGGTTCTACTGAATGAAGTAAGTCAGAGTAGGAGAAGTATCTTATGATATCGCTCATATGCAGAATCCTAAAAATGGTACAAATGAACTAGTTTACAAAACAGAAAAAAAAAACCACAGATGTAGAAAACAAACATGTTTACTAAAGGGGAAAGGTAAGGGGAGGTATAAATTGGTAGATTGAGATTGACACATATACACTCAGTTCAGTTTAGTCGCTCAGTATTGTCCAACTCTTTGTGACCCCATGGACTGAAACATGCCAGGCTTCCCAGTCCATCACCAACTCCCGGAGCTTACTTAAACTTATGTCCATAGAGTTGATGATATCATTCAACCATCTCATCCTCTGCTGTCCCCTTCTCTTCCTGCCTTCATTCTTTCAAAGAATCAGGGTCTTTTCCAATGAGTCAGTTCTTCACCTTAAGTAGCCAAAGTGTTGGAGTTTCAGCTTCAGCATCAGTCCTTCCAATGAATATTCAGAACTGATTTCACTTAAGATTGACTGGTTGGATCTCCTTACTGTCAAAGGGACTCTTAACAGTCTTCTCCAACAGCACAGTTCAAAAACATCAATTCTTCGGCACTCAGCTTTCTTTATAGTCCAATTCTCACATCCATACATGACTACTGTAAAAACCACAGCTTTGACTAGATGGACTTTTGTTGGCAAAGTAATTTCTCTGCTTTTTAATATGCTGTCAGCTTGGTCATAGCTTTTCTTCCAATGAGCAAGTTATTTAAATTTCATAGCTCCAGTCACCATCTGCAGTGATTTTGGAGCCCAAAAAACTAAAAGTGTCTCACTGTTTCCATTATTCCCCATCTATTTGCCATGAAGTGATGGGGCCAGATGCCATGATCCTAGTTTCCTGAATATTCAGTTTTAAGCCAACTTTTTCACTCTCCTCTGTCACTTTCATCAAGAAGCTCTTTGGTTCTCTTCACTCTGTGCCATAAGGGTGGGGTCATCTGCATATCTGAGATTATTGATATTTATCCCATCAATCTTGATTCAGCTTGTGCTTCATCCAGCCTGGCATTTCATATGATGTACTCTGCATATAAGTTAAATAAACAGAGTGACAATATACAGCCTTGATGAACTCCTTTTCTGATTTGGAAACAGTCTGTTGTTCCATGTCCAGTTCTAACTGTTGTTTCTTGACCTACAGGTCAGGTGGTCTGGTAATCCCACCTCTTTAAGAATTTTCCATAGTTTGTTGTGATCCACACAGATAAAGGCTTTGGCATAGTCAATAAAGCAGAAGTAGATGTTTTTCTGGAACTCTCTTGCTTTTTCGATAACCCAATGGATGTTGGCAATTTGATCTCTGATTTCTCTGCCTTTTCCAAAACCAGCTTAATCATCTTGATGTTCATGGTTCACTTACTGTTTAAGCCTGGCTTGGAAAATTTTGAGCATTACTTTACTAGTGTGTGAGATGAGTGCAATTGTGCAGGAGTCTGAACATTCTTTGGCATTGCCTTTCTTTGGCATTGGAATGAAAACTGACCTTTTCCAGTCCTGTGGTCACAGCTGAGTTTTCCAAATTTGCTGGCACATTGAATGCAGCAGTTTCACAGCATCATCTTTCAGGATTTGAAATAGCTCAACTGGAATTCCAGTTGCTTTAGATTCAGCTCCACTAGCTTTGTTCATAGTGATGCTTCCTAAGGCCCACTTGACTTCACATTCCAGGATGTCTGGCTCTAGTTGAGTGATTACACCATTGTGGTCATCTGGGTCATGAAGATCTTTTTTGTATAGCTCTTCTGTGTATTCTTGCCACTTCTTCCTAATATTTCCTGCTTCTGTTAGGTCCATAACATTTCTGTCCTTTACTCTGCCCATCTTTCCATGAAATGTTCCATTGGTATCTCTAATCTTCTTGAAGATATCTATAGTCTTTCCATTCTACGGTTTTCCTCTATTTCTTTGCACTGATCACTGAGGAAGATTTTCTTATCTCTCCGTGCTATTCTTTGTAACTCTGCATTCAAATGGGTATATCTTTCCTTTTCTCCTTTGCCTTTCACTTCTCTTCTTTCCACAGCTATTTGTAAGCCCTCCTCAGACAACCATTTTGCCTTTTTACATGTCTTTTTCTTGAGGGTGGTCTTGATCCCTGCTTCCTGTACAATGTCATGAAGCTCTGTCCATAGTTCTTCAGGCACTCTGTCTATCAGATCTAATCTCTTGAATGTATTTCTCACTTCCACAGTATAATCGTAAGGGATTTGATTTAGGTCAGACCTGAATGGTCTAGTGGTTTTCCCTACTTTCTTCTGGAGAAGGCAATGGCAACCCACTTCAGTATTCTTGCCTGGAAAATCCCATGGACAGAGGAGCCTGGTAGGCTACATTCCATGGGGTCGCTAAGAGTTGGACACGACTGAGTGACTTCACTTTCACTTTTCACTTTCATGCATTGGCATAGGAAATGGCAACCCACTCCAGTGTTCTTGAATGGAGAATCCCAGGGATGGGGGAACCTTGTGGGCTGCCATCTATGTGGTCACACAGAGTCAGACGTGACTGAAGTGACTTAGTAGCAGCAGCAGCTACTTTCTTCAATTTAAGTCTGAATTTGGCAATAACGAGTTCATGATCTGAACCACAATCAGTTCCCAGTCTTGTTTTTGCTGACTGAATAGAGCTCCTCCATCTTTGGCGGCAAAGAATAAAATCAATCTGATTTCAGTGTTGGCCATCTGGTGATGTCCATGTGTAGAATCTTCTCTTGTCTTGTTGGAAGAGGGTGTTTGCTATGACCAGTGCATTTTCTTGGCAAAACTCTACTAGCCTTTGCCCTGCTTCATTCTGTACTCCAAGGCCAAATTTGCCTGTTACTCCAGGTATCACTTGACCTCCTACTTTTGCATTCCAGTCCTGTATAAGGAAAAGAACATCTTTTATGGGTTTTAGTTCAAGAAGGTCTTGTAAGTATTCATAGAACGGTTTTAGCTTCAGCTTCTTCAGCATTGCTGGTCAGGGCATAGACTTGGATTACTGTGATATTGAATGGTTTGCCTTGGAAAAAACAGAGATCATTCTGTCGTTTTTGAGATTGCATCCACATACTGCATTTTGGACTCTTTTGTTGACTATGATGGCTACTGCATTTCTTCTAAGGGATTCTTGCCCACAGTAGTATATATAATGATCATCTGAGTTAAATTCACCCATTCCAATCCATTTTAGTTCATTGATTCCTAAAAGGTCTTGCCATCTCCTGTATGACCACTTCCAATTTGCCTTGATTCATGAACCTAACATCCCAGGTTCTTATGCAATATTGCTCTTTACAGCATTGGACTTGACTTCCATCCCCAGTCCCATCCACAACTGGGTGTTGTTTTTGCTTTGGCTCTGTCTCTTCATTCTTTCTGGAGTTATTTCTCCACTGACCTCCAGTAGCATATTGGGCACCTACCGACCTGGGGAGTTCCTCTTTCAGTGTCCTATCTTTTTGCCTTTTCATACTGCTCATGGGGTTCTCAAGGCAAGAATATTGAAATAGTTTGCAATTCCCTTCTCCAGTGGACCACGTTTTGTCAGAACTCTCCACCATGACCTGTCCATCTTGTGTGGCCCTACATGGCATGGCTCATAGTTTCACTGAGTTAGACAAGGCTGTGGGCCATGTGATCATATTGATTAGTTTTCTGTCATTGTGGTTTTCAGTCTCTCTGCCCTCTGATGGAGAAGGATAAGAGGCTTATGGAAGCTTCTTGATGGGAGAGACTGACTGAAGGGTAAACTTGATCTTGTTCTCACAGGTGGTGTCATGCTCAGTAAATCTTTAATCCAATTTTATGTTAATGGGTGGGACTATGTACCCTCCCTGTTATTTGACCTGAAGCCAAACTATGGTGGAGGTAATGAAGATAGTGGTGACCCCTTCAAAAGGTCCCATGCACGTACTGCTTCACTGAGTGACCCCGACCCTGCAGCAGGCCCACTGACCCACGCCTGTGCCAGAGACTCCTGGACACTCACAGGCAAGTCTGGGTCAGTCTCTTTTGGGGTCACTGCTCCTTTCTCCTGGGTCCTGTTGTACAGAAGGTTTTGTTTGTGTCCTTCGAGAGTCTGTTTTCCCAGTCCTGTGTAAGTTCTGGTGGCTCCATGCTGGGGATAATGGTGACATCCTCCAAGAGGGCTTATGCCATACCCTGGTCTGCTGTACTCAGAGCCTCTGCCCCTGTGGCAGGCCACTGCTGACCTGTACCTTCACAGGAGACACTCAAGCACAGTTCTGGCTTAGTCTCAGGCTATCTATTTTATAGATAGCCAACATTAACCAACTCCATAGCACAGGAGACTCTACTCAATATTGTATAATGGCTTATATGGGAAAATAATCTTAAAAAGGAGTGTATATATGTATAACTGGTTCACTTTGTCATACACCTGAAAGTAACACAACCTTGTAAATCAATTATACTCCAATATTTTTTAAAATTAATGATAGTAGGAAACAGATGAGCAAAGCACAGAAATAAACTTATACATGAGGAGGATCTTCCAAACATGATTAATTTGAACTTTAGTTTTCATGGCCTCACGGAGCTTAAGAGACAGGTCATAAATCTCAGTTCAGTTCAGTCACTCAGTCGTGTCTGACTCTTTGCAACTCCATGGACTGCAGCACGCCAGGCTTCCCTGTTCATCACCAACTCCCGGAGCTTGCTCAAACTCATGTCCATCAAGTTGGTGATGTCATCCAACCATCTCTTCCTCTGTTGTCCCCTTCTCCTTCTGCCTTCAATCTTTCCCAGCATCAGGGTCTTTTCCAATGCGTCAGTTCTTCACACCAGGTGGCCAAAGTATTGGAGTTTCAGCTTCAGCATCAGTCTTTCAAATGAATATTCAGGACTGATGTCCTTTAGGATGGGCTGGTTGATCTCCTTGCAGTCCAAGGGACTCTCAAGAGTCTTCTCCAACACCACAATTCAAAAGCATCAATTCTTTGGCACTCAGCTTTCTAAACTTCATAAATCTCATAAATGTAAAGGGCCCAGTCTTTAGATTTCATAAATTTCAGGGCCCACTCAAATTATAAAGACTATTATAAGACCCCCACAGAAACCATTAATGCCAAAGAAATAAAGCGATTCTGAGAGGCTTAGAAATAAGCCAGTCTAGAATATTAATTTAACCTCTAGATTGTACTTCTGGAAGTGACTGAATAGAATATGTTAGACTAATCATCCTGAAAATTAAGGAAAAAAAAAACTATAAACTCTAGAAAACATATTAAAAAAAAAAAAAAACTACTTGAAGACATTGGCAAGTGAACAAAGAAGATGGAGTTGACACCTGGATGGAAAGAGTAGTAATGACTATCCCATTTTATATGGCATTTGGCCTGAAGAGAAGTCCCAAGTCTAGTACTGGAAGACCAAAATACACATAGAAACCTGACGATTTTCCTGGCTTAACCAGAAAACAAAATCTGGGATAATCACAGCAGCTGAAAAATAGGGGAGGAAGTTCCATAAGAGATAAACACATAGACAGGGAGCTCTAATTCTGTATACAAGATCAACTCAAATCTCTGACTGACTTTTGACCAATGTGTACATAGGACAGAGTTCGAGCAGCCAAGCTAAGCTAGAAGAACTAAACAAATGTTTATGAATTTAGGCATTGGAAATGGCAACCTACTCCAGTATTCTTGCCTGGAGAATCCCATGGACGGAAGAGCCTGGTGGGCTACAGTCCATGGGATCGCAAAGAGTCGGACATGACTGAGTGTCCACTTCACTTCAGACAAATCAACTATTTACCCAAATAAACAAAAATTAGTAACCTTCAGAGAAGACAAAATAAAATCCAGAATCTCTATAATATTTCAACCATAGAGTACAAGATACAATAAAATGTTACTAGTTACAGGAAGAAACAGGAAAATAAGACCCTGATGAAAAGAAAAGGTAGCCAAAGAATCTTAACACCAAGACAATCAGAAATTTTAATTATCAGAGAAAGATTTTAAAACAGCTTTTATAACTATATTCAAGTACATAAATAAAAATATGCACACAATATATGGAATATAAGCAATCTTAACCAAGAATAGAAACTATTAAAAAGAATTAAATGGAAAATCTAAAACTTGAAAATAAAATACCTTAAATGTTTGCTACAAAGGCTTAACAACAGGTCAAAGATTGTTTAGGAAAGACATAGTAAATTTGATAGATCAGTAAAAATCTAGTCTCGCAGAGAGGGAGAGAGGAGATTGAAAAAATGAATTTGTTTACTCAGTGATCTTCAAGGATACATATATTGTAGAAGAAAGCAATAACTTTTAGAATTTATAAACATGAGCAAGCCATGTGTGGGCTTTTATCCAGAATTTCATTCCCTTTCTGGTCTAAAAACAATTCATTGCTAGAATTAAAGTACTCTACAACTGGTAGTGTTCACAAAAGCATGACTCGACCAGAAGCAACCATAAAAATTAATCTACAGGAATTCATATTCACTCATGCACCCAAGAAATGACAATGGGTAACCTTTTAAGGAAAAATCACTAGTACCATAGTACATGCAAGGTAAAACACAAAAATTTAAAAATCGAACAAGATACTAAGACCAAGAGTCAGCAGAAACAAACAGCAAATCACACATGTAATGTCTTCAGATAGTAGAATTCTAAGCTTCAAAATATGTGCTGTATATTTGAAATTTTAAATAATTTTTTAAACTTTTGAAAATGTTATTACCAAGTAAAAGACTATAAAATTAGCCAAGCAGGCTGGAAAATATCTGTATAACTAAATATAATAATACAAAATAATGACTTATGGACAGGATATCAGATTTGACTCAGCTTAGGAGAGAATCAGTAAACTAGAAGATATATGCCAAGAGATTATCCAGATTTGGAACACAAAAGACAATAAGGAAAAAGGGATATGAGAATGATATAATCTCTACTTCTTAAGAGTGGAAAGGAAGATAGAGAACATTTGCTACTGACTGAATCTAACTAAAGGAGATTCTGCCAAATATAGTTCAGTAAAAGGATGACAGCTGAGAAAAGTGGTAGAACAGTAGAGAGATTGCTGAATAAAAAGATGTTCAGGTTATAAATCGTACGTAAAAGTCTTGCCCAACATGGTAACAAAAAGTAGATATCATTTTTATGTTCATGGATTCTGTGGGACAAGAATTCAGACAAGGCATAGTAGGGATGGCTTAGCTTTCCTCTGAGATAGCTGGAGCCTCAACTTGAAAGACTTGAATGGCTAGGATAATTTGAACAATTGGGGACTGAAGTCATCTGAAATGTTTTTCATTCATATCTGTTGGAAGAACTGTTTCAACTCAAAGACTGGGCTCACCGAGGACTGTCTTTTGCCGGGGTCCAGCCCCGGTGGATCTAGGGTGATTTGAAGGTGGGGGGACGGCGTCAGCGTCTTTGGAAAAATACATATTTAATTACAGATATATAGAGAGATTAGAAACAGATAGTGTAGTAGGAGAATTAGTGGAGAAAAGAGGCTGAATAACTTGGCTACGTGGAATAGCATCCATGTTCCAGACGGTAATTCAGCCAGAAAAACAAGGAGCAAGAAAGAAACGACATGGGGGTATCAGTCTTTCTGGAAACTGATCCGATTTCTTTATTTTAGGGTTTGCTTATATACCTTTTGTTACACATAGGGATGAATACAGAGTCACACGGGGGTCAGCAGTCCTGACCTTTATCAAAATCAGGTGCTTCACATAAAAAGGTCTTAGGGATTTTATGATCCTTTTTTTTCTGATAACCAAGAAACTTATTTTTTCCAAGGGTGTTTTTTCTTAAACCAGGCACCAGCCTCCAAATAAAGTTACATTCCTATAGGGTGAGGGTGTAGTGAGTTACAATCAAGAAAGGAATTTATTTAATCCAAGGTTAACATGATTAATCTTAAAGGTTAATACTTATTTCTCCTGTATGTTTAAAGGTTAATACTTATTTCTCCTATATGTTAGTTATATTCATTATAAGGGCAGGGAATATGGAGATTTAGCAGCAAACATCAGCCCAACAAATGAAAATCCTTTCACCAATGTTCCCCTTAAGATCTATTTAGTCTTAAGATAGTGATAAAGTTACATTTTTACTTAGCAAGGACACAGTGACTTATAACAAAGTACAGTGATCTATTACAAAAGAGAAAATTCATTAACTCAAAAAGTCTAGTATTGCTAACCTTAAAAACTACATTTCCTTTTCTATATTCCAAATACATTGATTAATATATTCCCAGGTGCCTAAGGATATGGAGGCCTGGCGGCAATCATTGACTCAACAATGAGAAAACCCCTATGCTAATTAAGACTCTCAAAATACTCCAAAACTCTCTGTGCTGTTTATGGTTGAGAGGTAGTAAATAATCATGTGTGTAGTGGCAGGAGTATGGATAATCCTGTCACACAAGCTAGTCTGTCAGCAGAGAGGTTTGACTTGAGACATCCTTGTCCCACCCAGGGGAGGGAATTACAGCAATTATTGACACAACAAATGAAAAATCCTTCACCAATATAATTCCTAACCAACCCACTATACTAATAATTTCTAACTCCCCAAAAGAATTTGCCTTTAGTAAGTCTAAAACATCTCATGCCTCTCAGATTGGAAGGCTGTAAACAATCACATGTGGCTGGACGAACCTATACAGGCGGGCTAGATAACCTTCAGAGGAGTCGTAAGTGAAACACTCTTGTCACGTCCAGGAATTTTTATTGCCTTGGAGCTGCACATTTACTCCTTCTCCGAGAGAAACAGTTATGGGGGAGAACACAAAACAGACTCTGGTTTTGGGGTAGATGCTCAGGAACAGGGGGTTTCCTGAGGCTTGATTACGCCTTTGTGTATGCCAAGCCTCCTTCCTCATGACCTTTGCCATGGGCGGAGTTCCTCACGCTGGCCCCAGGCAGTCTTTCAAAGAGAATGCATAAAACTTCACATGTCATAAACTTTTCACAACATGTCAACTGGATTCTGAGAGGATGTGTCCTAAGAGAGAACAGCAAGAAAAGGAGTATGTCAAGAGGCAAAAGAAACAAACAAAAACTCCTCAAGACTTTTTCAAAACTAAGCTGATTTGTCACAGAATGTTACTGTTACCACATAATGGTTCAGCAAGTCACAAACACTAGTCCATCATCTAAGGGAAGGTAAATAAACTCCACTTATTGATGGTAGGGTAGTAAGATCACAGTCTGTAATAAACAAAAATCAATGAGAGGAAATGACAAACTCAAAATTCAGCATAGTAAATTACCTCAGAGTTAGGAGAACAAGGTATGAGATCAGAAAAGAAACTACAGAGACACTGTTTTGTTTTGTTTTCTTAACTTGGGTAGTAGGTACATAGGTGATACTCTTGTGTGATTCTTTATAATTTACATATATTTATTTTTTTATCTGCCAAGTATTTGCTAAAGAAATTTTAAAATGTATGTAATTCTGCCTACTTTGTGAAGAGTAGAACAAAGATGATCCACAGTAGAAATGGGCAGGCTTCTACAAGAAGATGTTACAGTACTCAAGGTGAAAGATGTTGTGGCTTGATAATGGGTAGGTGTAAACACAAGTGTTACATTCGGGATTCATTTTAGAAGTAGAAGCAAGAGATTCAGTTGAAGAAAAGAAGAGAGAAGTCCTAAAATTTTGCCTGAACAAATAGATGAAAGTAGAGTGATTTAAGGGATGGGGATATAGTTAAAGGAATGTGATCAAACAGGAAATGGAAGCTTCCAAAAATAGGCTATAAACAAAGATATCATGTACTGGGGATGGGGGCTAGGTGTGAAGTGGTAAATCGTACATCAGAAAATCCCCATTTCCACAGTCAAAGCTTATGGTTTACAAAACTCTGAGCCCTCTGTGAAGCAAGCCTGCATCGTTTTATATTCAGGTAGTGATTTTGGATGTTATGCAACTTGAAAATTTGAATGGAATTTTCTGGGTTGTCTATAAACTATAGGTAAGGATATTGATGAATAGTGAACTTGCAGTGAAAAAAAAAAAAAAAAAAAAAGAGGAAAGGAAGAATTCTGTTCCAGACCCTACATTTTGAGGAGTCTATGGAAATGTCACTTGCTGTTTAGTTGCTAAGTTATATCCAACTCTTTGTGACCCCATGGACTTGTAGCCTGCCATCTCCTCTTTCCATGACACTTCCCAGGCAAGAATACTGAAATGGGTTGCCATTTCCTTCTCCAGGGGATCTTCCTGACCCAGGGCTCTAACTCAGATCTCCTGCACTGCAGGTGGATTCTTTACTGCTGTGCCACTCTCACTAGCCAGTTGCTATTTATGTGTTTACTACATAAACAGAAACATAGGAACCAAAGTATCATTGATCCAGAAAAGAATTCTGAATCCATTCCTCACTTTAAACCTGGTAAAAAATAATTCAGATGGTTTCTTAGTGCCCACACCTCTCCAGTAACTATTGGTGGGTTTGGGAATTGCCAGTAGCAATCTGTTCTTTCAGGCAAGTCTCTGCTTTTTCCACTAACCTGCCAAAGCAAGGGTTTCTTCCACTGAGATTTTTCTCACCTGAGGGAAATGTGTTTCCTGCCCTTATTCAGAATGCCCTGTCTCTGACTTCAATACGGTTTCACATTCTAGTACGGTTATGGTGAAGAAAGACGATAGAGAGAGTTGACAGCTGGATAGAAGGAATAGTAATGAGTATCCCATTTTGTATGGCGTTTAGCCTGAAAAGAAGTTCAAGTCTAGTGCTGGAAGACCAAAATACACATAGAAACCTGACAGGTTTCCTGGCTTAACCAGAAAACAAAATCTGGGATAATCACAGCATCTGAAAAGTAGGGGAGAAAATTCCATAAAAGAAAAAAACATAAATAAGGAGCTCTATCTAATTCTATATACAAGGTCAACTTAAATCTCCGACTGACTTTTGAACAATGTACACATAAGACAGAATTCAAGCCGCCAATTGAAAGCTAGAAGAACTAATGTTTCTGAATTTAGTTTTTGAGTTCAGACAAATCAACTATTTACCCATATTAAAAAAAAGTAACCGTCAGAGAAAAGAAAAGAAAATTCAGAATCTCTATAATATTTCCACCATAGAGTACAATATACAATAGAGTATTTTAACTGTAGAGTTGAAATCCCCTTATGTTAGGACTGCACTTTGGAGAACACAACATGCTTTCTCATACATCACTTCATTTACACCTTCTAATATTTTTTTTGAGGTAGTTTGGAAGATGGCAGTTATCCCCATTTTTTAAGATGAGGCAATCAAGATCTTTACTGGTAATGTGAATTGCCCAAGATCATAATAACTATTAAGTGGTAGAGCATAAACTCAACTCCTTGAGATCTTGTGTTTCTTTTATATCTTATAGTGGTTTGCATGTTGAGGAAAAGTACTAGTTCTTGTCTACTGGATGTTTGTACTCTAAGGACATTTGCTGTAACTTTTTAGATTTGCATAATGAGATTAGCAAATAGAATGTTTGCTCCAAGTAACAAAAGTAACATAACCAATATTGCAACTAAAATTAAAAGAAAGAATGTGGTTGTTCATTTTTTTCCTTAAAATCATTTCAAAACATTTTTTAATCTTTAACTCATCTGTTACTGATAGCACTTTTTTATAAACTGGCCATGGCAGATAATTTTATCATTTGAAAAAAATGAAGAAATGGAGCCAGAGAAAGGTGAAGGTAGTTGCAAAACAACTACAAATAGAGCCTCATAATTTTCAAGATCAAGATATTTTGCTAAGTCCTACTTTCATTTTGACTGAAATTTCCTTTAGAAAATCACTGCATTTGCTAAAAATCATACTACAATGAAAGTGTATCCTAGGTGCTGTCTTATGTAAAATTTTAATGCATAAAGAGAACAGTTTCTCTATATTTGGTATATTAAGAACACAAGGATTATTTTCAAAGGTAGAAATTCCTCAAATAACAAAATGAATTTTAATGTTTGATTCAAGAAGCTTTTGTTTCTTCAAATCTCACCAAGAAACATGTGCTTAGTCGTGTCCATCTCTTTGCAATCCCATGGACTGTAGCCCGCCAGGCTTCTCTGTCCATGGGGATTCTTCAGGCAGGAATACTGGAGTGGGTTGCCATGCCCTCCTCCAGGTTATCTTCCAACCCAGGAATCAAACCCAGGTCTCCTGCGTTGCAGCTAGATTCTTAACATCTGAACAATCAAACCAAGAAAGTTTTAATTAAAAAAATCCCAATCCCCTTCCTAAGCTTTTTCTTACCTCTGTTGTCCAGAGTTTGAAATACTATTTCAAGTGGTTATTTTGGGTGAAAATTACAGATTACTTATATATTTTCCCACTGTTTTAAGTTAAATTTTCATAAAAAACATATATCACTTTTGTAATCAGAAAAATACAGAAAGAAAAGGTTATTTAAAATGTTTTGAATTGTGATGTCTTCTTTAGAATTTTTCAGAAACAACCATTTCATTTTGTTATAATAGCTGAATGTGGGATAATGTACTAGAAGTTATTAGATTTGAAGTAATATTTCTGTAACTCCATATAAGTATTATGATTCATTGAATGTGTTTTTATGCTAATCCAATCGGATTATTCTAGAAAAATTCAGGACCAGGAATCCTAAGGATACATTTTGAAACAAATGCAGTTTTTGAAATACACAAAAATAGATGTCACAAAGATTTTATTGGAAACATTTCTGCCAGCAATTTGATTATGACTTTATTTACTCTTAAATTTATTAATCATGATAAGGATACCCATCTTTACAATATACTCTGGTAGATAGATGCTAGAAAATATAACTAAACATTTTCTTAGTTCTATGATGTTGAATCTAGATTCAGTTCTGAAACTCTGATTCAACTTCTTTATATTAAACCCCTTGAACCAGTGTTTGATTCAAGCTATTTCAAACCTGGCAGAACTTTAGAGGCTAAAGACTAATCTTCAATGACATTAAACAGGACAGTGATTTGGGAAATCCCTTCAGTGTGTGTAGGAAAGTCTGAAATACAGAATGAATACTTTATTATAGAAACAAAAAATCTTAGATAAATAATAAATTTTTGCTGTTATATGTGTGTGTGTTTTCCCTTTTTAATTCCAAATGCCCACAAAATATCCTTGCTTTTCTATTGTACTTTTGTAAAAGACAAAATTATTCATGATACTTGCTAAAGATAGTAAGGAAGACTTTATTCAAAGGGGAACTATTGTGATAGGTATAGGGATATTATAGTGAGGGAGAAAGATTGGGTTCAACCCTGAATACAAGAAAAAATGGGAAATATAGTCCAGGAACAAGTTGTGATCAAGTGGGTGAAAAATTACCTGGAGAAAACATCATGGGTAAGGGGTGATTCTGGTTAAACTGACTTAACAGGATCCCTGCTGAAGGCAGGCCAGGATGATTGATTAGACATCACTCAGGAGAGGGTAGAGTGATCAAATACAGAGGATGGGGGATTCTTGTTAAACTAATTAGGATTCTGACTAAAATTTGACAATGCACACATGAACATAGAACTCTAATAGTTGAGGTCTAGTTGAAAAAGAACTCAGAGGAGCCTGTGCAGGCTTTATCATTGCACTGAGTTTTAAATTTGATTGGGAGCTATGGTACTCCTATGGGGGAAATAAGAAGAGACCTTTATAATTTATGGTTAATAAAAATCATTGTTGTCACTCTCTATTAGATACTGTTGGTAATCAAATATAAAGCAAAATAAAAACTTAAATTATAAATTTTTAAGCCTTATGACATCTAAGTTATCCAATCATACAATTGTCCAAAGCTTATATTTTTTCACTAGTGATGGTATTTGGCTTCCCTTTACAAGCACGGGCAGCTGTGATGGTGCACAAGTGCAGCCAAGAGGAGCTACCCCACGTCCAAGGTCAGGGGCAGAAGCCGGGAGGACCCCATGCCCGAGGGGTAGCGGCCAAGAGGAGCTACCTCACGTCCGAGGTCAGGGACAATGGCCAAGAGTGCCAGACTGGGACAGCGCAGGAGGAGCCAAGAGGAGCTACCCAACACCCGGGGTCAGGGGCGGTGGCCGAGAATGCCAGGCTGTGACAGCACAGGAACAGCCAAGAGGAGCTACCCCACATCCAAGGTCAAGGGTGGCAGCTGGAGGAGCCACCCCATGCCTGAGTCCAGAGGCAGCAGCCGGGAGGAGCTACCCCACACCCGAGGTCAGGGGCAGCAGCCAAGAGGAGCAATCCCACGTCCAGAGAGCAGTGGCTGCATGGGTGTAGGAGGGCCTATAGGAGCTACTCCACATTCAAGGTCAGGAGGGGCGGCAGTGAGGAGATATCCCTCGTCCAAGGTAAGGAGCAGTGGCTGTGCTTTGCTGGAGCAGCCATGAAGAGATACCCCACGTCCAAGGTAAGAGAAACCCAAGCAAGACGATAGGTGTTGCAAGAGGGCATCAGAGGGCAGACACACTGAAGCCATACTCACAGAAAACTAGTCAATCTAATCACACTAGGACTATAGCCTTGTCTAACTCAATGAAACTAAGCCATGCCCTTGGGGCCACCCAAGGCGGGTGGGTCATGGTGGAGAGGTCTGACAGAGTGTGGTCCACTAGAGAAGGGAATGGCAAACCACTTCAGTATTCTTGCCTTGAGAACCCCATGAACAGTATGAAAAGCAAAATGATAGGATACTGAAAGAGGAACTCCCAAGGTCAGTTGCTGCTGCTGCTACTGCTGCTAAGTCGCTTCAGTCGTGTCCAACTCTGTGTGACCCCATAGATGGCAGCCCACCAGGCTCCGTTGTCCCTGGGATTCTCCAGGCAAGAACACTGGAGTGGGTCCCAAGGTCGATAGGTGCCCAATATGCTACTGGAGATCAGTGGAGAAATAACTCCAGAAAGAATGAAGGGATGGAGCCAAAGCAAAAACAATACCCAGTTGTGGATGTGACTGGTGACAGAAGCCAGGTCCGATGCTATAAAGAGCAATATTACATAGGAACCTGGAATGACAGGTCCATGAATCAAGGCAAATTGGAAGTGGTCAAACAGGAGATGGCAAGAGTGAACGTCGACATTCTAGGAATCAGCAAAGTAAAATGGACTGGAATGGGTGAATTTAACTCAGATGACCATTATATCTACTACTCTGGGCAGGAATCCCTTAGAAGATATGGAGTAGCCATCATGGTCAACAAAAGAGTCCTAAATGCAGTACGTGGATGCAATCTCAAAAATGACAGAATGAGGAGGTGGTCCTAAGATGGTGGAGGAATAGGACGGGGAGACCACCTTCTCCCTCACAAATTCATCAAAAGAACATTTCAGCACTGAGTAAATTCCACAAAACAACTTCTGAATGTTGGCAGAGGACATCAGGCACCCAGAAAAGCAGATCATTGTCTTCAAAAACAGGTAGGAAAAAATATAAAAGATGAAAAAAGAGACAAAAGAGGTAGGGAGGGAACTCCATCCCAGGAAGAGAGTCTTAAAAAGAGGGAAGTTTCCAAACACCAGGAAACATTCTCACTGCTAAGTCTGTGGTAAGCCTTGGAAGCACAGAGGGCAACATAACAGGGAAGAAAAATAAATAATGAAAACCAACAGATTACGAGCCCAACAGTAACTCCCCCAGCGGAGAAGCAGCGCAGATGCCTGCATTCGCCACTAGCAAGCAGGGGCTGGGCAGGGAGGCGCGGGCTGCAGTGCTTTTTAAGAATTGGGCCGAAATGCCCCGAGTGTAACCAGAGCAAACTAACTTGGGCTAGGAAACCAGACTGTGGGATAGCTACCGTGCAAAAAGCTCTAACATAAGACACCACCAGTAACATAAGATACCGCCAGGACCATGCACAGAACAAAGGATGGAACAGAATTAGCCAGCTGCAGACCATCCCCCTCCAGTGACAGGCAGCCAGAGCCAGAAGGGCGAGAAGAGGGCAATCGCAGCCCCAGAGAGACATTAACCACCAAACTGCAAGCAAGCTTCTTTGCTAACTAAGACTTCTTGGGGTTCTGGACAGTCACCATCTGCCTAAGAAGGGGCACCCGTTGTACACCCAGAAAACTGAGCAGCAGGGATGGAAAGGCAATAAGTCGCAGTGACCGTGCTTGCCAAACACCCAAGCTACTTGGACCTGGGAAGGGTGCAAAATGCAGGCCCAACCAAGTCTGCGCCTCTGAGGACTACCTGAGTGCCTGAGCCTGAGCGGCTTGACCTGGAAGGTTCATGCAGCCCAGGGCCGACCTCAGATGGTTCCCGGCAGAGCAACCTAGAGCCTGAGTGGTATGTGCCATGAGCAGGGGCAGGCCCAGCGTGGCTGAGACACTGCGAGCACACACCACTGTTATTTGCTTGCAGCATCCCTCCCTCCCAACAGCACAACTGAACAAGTGAGCCTAAAAAAAAAGTGTCCACCACCACCTCCCTTGTGTCAGGGGGGAAAACAAACACTGAAGAGACCAGCAAACAGAAGAAGCTAAAACAGAGGGAACTGCCTTGGAAGTGACAGGTGCAATAGATTAAAACCCTGTCATTAGTACCGACTACATAGGAAGGGGCCTATAAATCTTGAGAAATATAAGCCGGATCAAGGAACTATCCGAAAATGAACTGACCCCACACTGCCAACAACACCAGAGAAAGTCCCAGATATACCTTTACTATTTTTACAATCATTTTTTGTTTCTTTCTTTTTTCTTTTTTTTCTTTTTTTAACATTTTTAAATTTTTAAGTCCTCTATTTCTCCTTTAATTTTTATTTTTATAACCTACTATTACTTTTCAAAAAAAAAGACCCTATTTTTAAAGCAAACACCATATATTTTTGTGTGTGTGTGGTTGTTGTTTTTTAATAATTCTTGTGACTTTGTTTTTTTTTCTTTCTTCTTCCTCTTCTTTTCTTTAATATTGTATTTTTGAAAATCCAACCTCTACTTTAGATTTTTAATCTTTGCTTTTTGGTATTTGTTATCAATTTTTTACCTTTAAAAACCCAATCTTCAGTACACATTTTTACTTGAGAGCGAGGTTACTGGCTTGACCACTCTCTCCTCCTTTGGACTCTCCTTTTTCTCCACCAGGTTGCTTCTGTCTCCTCCCTCCCCGTTCTCTTCTCTACCCAACTCTGTGAATCTCTGTGTGTTCCAGATGGTGGAGAACACTTAGGCAACTGATTCCTGGCTGGATCTGTCTCTCTCCTTTTCATTTCCCCATTTCCCTCTTTTATCCTCCTGGCCACCTCTGTCTCCTTCCTCTGTCTCCTCCTCTCTGTATAACTCCATGAACATCTCTGAGCGGTCCAGACAGTGGAGTGCACATAAGGAAGTGATTACTGGCTACCTTTCTCTCTCCTCTTTAGATCCCACTTCATCTCATTCCCGTCACCTCTAACTCCCCCTTCCCTCTTCTCTTCTCCATGTAGCTCAGTGAACCTCTCTGGGTGTCCCTCAATGTGGAGAAACTTTTCATCTTTAACCTAGATGTTTTATCATTGGTGCTATATAGACGGAGAAGTCTTGAGGCTACTGTAAAAATAAGACTGAAAACCAGAAGCAGGAGGCTTAAGTCCAAATCCTGAGAATGTCAGAGAACTCCTGATGCCAGGGAACATTAATCGATAGGAGCTCATCAAATGCCTCCATACCTACACTGAAACCAAGCACCATCCAAGGGCCAACAACTTCCAGAGCAAGACATACCACACAAATTCTCCAACAACACAGGAACACACCCCTGAGCTTCAATGTACAGGCAGCTCAAAGTTACTCCAAAGCTATTGACATCTCATAACTCATTACTGGACACTTCATTGCACTCCAGAGAGAAGAAATCCAGCTCCAGCCACCAAAATTCCGACACAAGCTTCCCTAACAAAGAAACCTTGACAAGCCACTGATACAACCCCACCCATAGTGAGAAACTCCATAATAAAGAGAACTCCATAAACTGCCAGAATACAGAAAGGCCACCCCAAACGCAGCAATATAAACAAGATGAAGAGACAGAGGAATAACCAGCAGGTAAAGGAACAGGATAAAAGCCCACAAAACCAAACAAAAGAGGAAGAGATAGGGAATCTACCTGATAAAGAATTCTGAATAATGATAGTGAAAATGATCCAAAATCTTGAAATCAAAATGGAATCACAGATAAATAGCCTGGAGACAAAGATTGAGAAGATGCAAGAAAGGTTTAACAAGGACCTAGAAGAAATAAAAAGAGTCAATATATAATGAATAATGCAATAAATGAGATCAGAATCACTCTGGAGGCAACAAATAGTAGAATAACAGAGGCAGAAGATAGGATTAGTGAAATAGAAGATAGAATGGTAGAAATAAATGAATCAGAGAGAAAAAAATAATAACAAATTGAAAGAAATGAGGACAATCTCAGAGACCTCTGGGACAATATGAAACGCCCCAACATTTGAATTATAGGAGTCCCAGAAGAAGAAGACAAAAAGAAAGACCATGAGAAAATACTTGAGGAGATAATAGTTGAAAACTTCCCTAAAATAGGGAAGGAAATAATCACCCAAGTCCAAGAAACCCAGAGAGTCCCAAAAAGGATAAACCCAAGGCGAAACACCCCAAGACACATATTAATCAAATTAACAAAGATCTAACACAAAGAACAAATATTAAAAGCAGCAAGAGAAAAACAACAAATAACACATAAGGGGATTCTCATAAGGATAACAGCTGATGTTTCAATAGAAACTGTTCAGGCCAGGAGGGAATGGCAAGACATACTTAAACTGATGAAAGAAAATAACCTACAGCTCAGATTACTATACCCAGCAAGGATCTCATTCCAATATGAAGGAGAAATCAAAAGCTTTACAGACAAGCAAAAGCTGAGAGAATTCAGCACCACCAAACCAGCTCTCCAACAAATGCTAAAGGATATTATCTAGACAGGAAACACAAAAAGGGTGTATAAACCCGAACCCAAACAATAAAGTAAATGGCAATGGGATGATACTTATCCATAATTACCTTAAATGTAAATGGGTTGAATGCCCCAACCAAAAGACAAAGACTGGCTGAATGGATACAAAAACAAGACCCCTATATATGTTGTCTCCAGGAATAAGTAAGTAAAGTCACTCAGTCGTGTCCACCTCTTTGTGACCCTGTGGACTGCAGCCTACCAGGCTCCTCAATCCATGGGATTCTCCAGGCAAGAATACTGGAGTGGGTTGCCATTTCCTTCTCCAGGGGAATATTCTTGACCCAGGGATCGAACCCAGGTCTCCCACATTGGAGGTAGACACTTTAACCTCTGAGGCACCAGGGAAGCCCCCATCTCAAAACAAGGGATACATACAGACTGAAAGTGAAGGAAGGGCTGGAAAAAGATATTCCACACAAATAGAGACCAAAAAAAGCAGGAGTAGCAATACTCATATCAGATAAAATAGACTTTAAAACAAAGGCTGTGAAAAGAGACAAACAAGGACACTACATAATGATCAAAGGATCAATCCAAGAAGAAGATATAACAATTATAAATATATATGGACCCAACATAGGAGCACCACAATATGTAAGACAAATGCTAACAAGTATGAAAGGGGAAATTAACAATAACACAATAATAGAGGGAGACTCTAATACCCCACTCACACCTATGGATAGATCAACTAAACAGAAAATTAACAAGGAAACACAAACTTTAAATGATACAATAGACCAGTTAGACCTAATTGATATCTATAGGACATTTCACCCCAAAACAATGAATTTCACCTTTTTCTCAAGTGCTCACGGAACCTTCTCCAGGATAGATCACATCCTGGGCCATAAATCTAGCCTTGATAAGTTCAAAAAAAAAAAATGAAATCATTCTAAGCATCTTTTCTGACCATAATGCATTAAGCTTAGATCTCAATTACAGGAGAAAAACTATTAAAAATTCTAACATATGGAGGCTGAACAACACGCTTCTGAAAAACCAGCAAATCACAAATCAAAAAAGAAATCAAAATATGCATAGAAATGAATGAAAATGAAAACACAACAACCCCAAACCTGTGGGAAACTACAAAAGCAGTGCTAACGGGAAAGTTCATAACAATACAGGCATACCTCAAGAAACAAGAAAAAAGTCAAATAAATAACCTAACTCTACACCTAAAGCAACTAGAAAAGGAAGAAATGAAGAACCCTAGGGTTAGTAGAAGGAAAGAAATCTTAAAAATTAGAGCAGAAATAAATGCAAAAGAAACAAAAGAGACCATAGCAAAAATTAACAAAGCCAAAAGCTGGTTCTTTGAAAGGATAAAAAAAATTGACAAAACACTAGCCAGACTCATCAAGAAACAAAGGGAGAAAAATCAAATCAATAAAATTAGAAATGAAAATGGAGAGATCACACCAAACAACACAGAAATACAAAGGATCATAAAAGACTACTATCAGCAATTATATGCCAATAAAATGAACAACATGGAAGAAATGGAAAAATTCTTAGAAAACTACAACTTTCCAAAACTGAACAAGGAAGAAATAAAAAATCTTAACAGACCCATCACAAGCACAGAAATTGAAACTGTAATCAGAAATCTTCCAGCAAACAAAAGCCCAGGTCCAGACGGCTTCACAGCTGAATTCTACCAAAAATTTAGAGAAGAGCTAATACCTATCCTACTCAAACTCTTCCAGAAAATTGCAGAGGAAGGTAAACTTCCAATCTTATTCTATGAGGCCACCATCACACTAATACCAAAACCTGACAAAGATGCCACCAAAAAAGAAAACTACAGGCCAATATCACTGAAGAACATAGATGCAAAAATCCTTAACAAAATTTTAGCAATCAGAATCCAACAACACATTAAAAAGATCATACACCATGACCAAGTGGGCTTTATCCCAGGGATGCAAGGATTCTTCAATATCTGCAAATCAATCAATGTAATACACCACATTAACAAATTGAAAAGTAAAAGCCATATGATTATCTCAATAGATGCAGAGAAAGCCTTTGACAAAATTCAACATCCATTGATGATAAAAACTCTCCAGAAAGCAGGAATAGAAGGAACATACCTCAACATAATAAAAGCTATATATGACAAACCCACAGCAAACATTATCTTCAATGGTGAAAAATTGAAAGCATTTCCCCTAAAGTCAGGAACAAGACAAGGGTGTCCACTTTCACCGCTATTATTCAACATAGTTCTGGAAGTTTTGGCCGGAGCAATCAGAGCAGAAAAAGAAATAAAAGGAATCCAAATTGGAAAAGAAGAAGTAAAACTCTCACTGTTTGCAGATGACATGATCCTCTACATAGAAAACCCATAGAAAGACTCCAACAGAAAATTACTAGAGCTAATCAATGAATATAGTAAAGTTGCAGGATATAAAATCAACACAAAGAAATTCCTTGCATTCCTATACACTAATAATGAGAAAGTAGAAAAACAAATTAAGGAAACAATTCCATTCACCATTGCAACGAAAAGAATAAAATACTTAGGAATATATCTACCTAAAGAAACTAAAGACCTATATATAGAAAACTATGAAACACTGATGAAAGAAATGAAAGAGGATATACCATGTTCATGGATCAGAAGAATCAATATAGTGAAAATGACTATACTACCTAAAACAATCTACAGATTCAATGCAATCCCTATCAAGCTACCAGTGGTATTTTTCACAGAGCTAGAACAAATAATTTCAAAGTTTGTATGGAAATACAAAAAAACCTCGAATAGTCAAAGCAATCTTGAGAAAGAAGAATGGAACTGGAGGAATCAACCTGCCTGATTTCAGGCACTAATACAAAGCCACAGTCATCAAGACAATATGGTACTGGCACAAAGACAGAAATATAGATCAATGGAACAAAATAGAAAGCCCAGAGATAAATCCACACACCTATAGACACCTTATCTTGACAAAGGAGGCAAGAATATACAATAGAGAAAAGACAATCTCTTTAACAAGTGGTGCTGGGAAAACTGGTCAACCACTTGTAAAAGAATGAACCTAGAACACTTTCTAACACCATACACAAAAATAAACTCAAAATGGATTAAAGATATAAATGTAAGACCAGAAACTATAAAACTCCTAAAGAACATAGGGAAAACACTCTCCGACATGAATCACAGCAGGATCCTCTATGATCCACCTCCCAGAATATTGGAAATAAAAGCAAAAATAAACAAATGGGATCTAATTAAAATTAAAAGCTTCTGCACAACAAAGGAAACTATAAGCAAGGTGAAAAGACATCTTACGGAATGGGAGAAAATAATAGCAAATGAAGCAACTGACAAACAACTAATCTTAAAATGTCCATCAGCCGACGAATGGATAACAAAGCTGTGGTACATATACACAATGGAGTATTACTCAGCCATTAAAAAGAATACATTTGAATCAGTTCAATGAGGTGGATGAAACTGGAGCCTATTATACAGAGTGAAGTAAGCCAGAAAGAAAAACACCAATACAGTATACTAACACATATATATGGAATTTAGAAAGATGGTAATGATAAACCTGTATGTGAAACAGCAAAAGAGACAGAGATGTATAGAACAGACTTTTGGACTCTGTGGGAGAGGGAGAGGGTGGGATGATTTGGGAGAATGGCATTGAAACATGTATACTAACATGTAAGAAACGAATCGCCAGTGTAGGTTTGATACAGGATACAAGATCCTTGGGGCTGGTGCACTGGGATGACCCAGAGAGATGATATGGGGAGGGTGGTGGGAGGAGGGTTCAGGACAGGGAACTCATGTACAACTGTGTTGGATTCATGTCAATGTATGGCAAAACCAATACAGTATTGTAAAGAAAAATAAAATAAAAATAAAGAGCAAAAAAATATAAATAAAAGAAAAAAATGATAGTGGGAAAGTTGGGAAAAAAATAGAGAAGCAAGTTACAGAGCAGCATATGTAGAAAAACATTACCCAGGTATTTGTGTGTATATGTAACATAAAAATCTGGAAGAGCATATACCAGAATTTTAATCATGCTTATATATGGAGATTAGATGATGGAATCAAAAAGACTTGCCAAAAAAAAAAAAATGACAGAATGAGGCAAACCATTCAATATCACACTAATCCAAGTCTATGCCCCAATCAGTATTGCTGAAGAAGCTGAAGTTGAACGGTTCTATGAAGACCTACAAGACTTTTTGAATTCACACCCAAAAAAGATGTATTTTTCATTATAGGGGACTGGAGGTGGATCATAGAGGATCCTGCTGTGATTTATGTTGGAGAGTGTTTTCCCTATGTTCTCTAGGAGTTTTATAGTTTCTGGTCTTACATTTATATCTTTCATCCATTTTGAGTTTATTTTTATGTATGGTGTTAGAAAGTGTTCTAGTTTCACTCTTTTACAAGTGGTTTACAAGTTTTCATTAAAGTAGGAAGTCAAGAAACACCTGGAGTAACGGGCAAATTTGGCATTGGAGTACAGAATGAAGCAGGGCAAAAGCTAATAGAGTTTTGCCAAGAGAACGCACTGGTCATAGCAAACACCCTCTTCCAACAACACAAGAGAAGACTACACATGGACATCACCAGATGGTCAACATTGAAATCAGATTGATTATATTCTTTGCAGCCAAAGATGGAGAAGCTCTATACAGTCAGCAACAACAAGACTGGGAGCTGACTGTGACTCAGATCAAGAGCTCCTTATTGCCAAATTCAGACTTAAATTGAAGAAAGTAGGGAAATCACTAGAACATTCAGGTATGACCTAAATCAAATCTCTTATATTACACAGTGGAAGTGAGAAATAGATTTAAGGGACTAGATCTAATAGACAGCGTGCCGGATGAACTGTGGACGGAGGTTTGTGACATTGCACAGGACAGGGATCAAGACCATCCCCATGGAAAAGAAATGCAAGAAAGCAAAATGGCTGTCTGGGGAGGCCTTACAAATAGCTGTGAAAAGAAGGGAAGCAAAAAGCAAAGGAGAAAAGGAAATATATAAGCATCTGAATGCAGAGTTCCAAAGAGTAGCAAGAAGAGATAAGAAAGACTTCCTCAGTGATCAGTGCAAAGAAATACAGGAAAAGAACATAATGGGAAAGACTAGAGATTTCTTCAAGAGAATTAGAGATATAGAGGGAACATTTCATGCAAAGATGGGCTTGATAAAGGACATAAATGGTATGGACCTAACAAAAGCAGAAGATATTAAGAAGAGGTGGCAAGAATACACAGAACTGTACAAAAAAGATCTTCATGACCCAGATAATCACGATCGTGTGATCACTCACCTAGAGCCAGACATGCTGGAATGTGAAGTCAAGTGGGCCTTAGAAAGCATCACTATGAACAAAGCTAGTGGAGGTGATGGAATTCCAGT
>NW_024070207.1:20231173-20309972 GCF_014754425.2 Oryx dammah
TTCTGTGTATTCTTGCCACCTCTTCTTAATATCTTCTGCTTCTGTTAGGTCCATACCATTTCTTTCCTTTATCGAGCCCATCTTTGCATGATATGTTCCCTCAGTACCTCTAATTTTCTTGAAGAGATCTCTAGTCTTTCCCATTCTGTTTTTTTCCTCTATTTCTTCGCATTAATCGCTGAAGAAGGCTTTTGAACAGAATGTGGTCCACTGGAGAAGGGAATGGCAAACCACTTCAGTATTCTTGCCTTGAGAACTCCATAAACAGTATGAAAAGGCAAAATGATAGGATACTGAACGAGGAACTCCCCAGGTCAGTAGATGTCCAATATGCTACTGGAGATCAGTGGAGAAATAGCTCCAGAAAGAATGAAGGGATGGAGCCAAAGCAAAATCAATACCCAGATGTGGATGTGACTGGTGATAGAAGCAAGGTCCAATGCTGTAAAGAGCAATATTGCATAGGAACCTGGAATGTCAGGTCCATGAATCAAGGCAAATTGGAAGTGGTCAAACAGGAGATGGCAAGAGTGAACGTCGACATTCTAGGAATCAGTGAACTAAAATGGACTGGAATGGGTGAATTTAACTCAGATGACCATTATATCTACTACTGCAGGCAGCAATCCCTCAGAAGAAATGGAGTAGCCATCATGGTCAACAAAAGAGTCTGAAATGCAGTACTTGGATGCAATCTCAAAAACGACAGAATGATCTCTGTTCGTTTCCAAGGCAAACCATTCAATATCACGGTAATCCAAGTCTATGCCCCAACCAGTAATGCTGAAGAAGCTGAAGTTGAACGGTTCTATGAAGACCTACAAAACCTTTTAGAACTAGCATCCAAAAAAGATGTCCTTTTCATTATAAGAGACTGGAATGCAAAAATAGGAAGTCAAGAAACACCTGGGGTAACAGGCAAATTTGGCCTTGGAATGCAGAATGAAGCAGAGCAAAGACTAATAGAGTTTTGCCAAGAAAATGCACTGGTCATAGCAAACACCCTCTTCCAACAACACAAGTGAAGAAGACTCTACACATGGAGATCACCAGATGGTCAACACCGAAATCAGATTGATTAGATTCTTTGCAGCCAAAGATGAAGAAGCTCTATACAGTCAACAAAAACAAGACCAGGAGCTGACTGTGGCTCAGATCATGAACTCCTTATTGCCAAATTCAGACTTAAATTGAAGAAAGTAGGGAAAATCGCTAGACCATTCAGGTATGACCTAAATCAAATCCCTTATGATTATACAGTGGAAGGGAGAAATAGATTTAAGGGCCTATATCTGATAGATAGAGTGCCTGATGAACTACGGACTGAGGTTCATGCCATTGTACAGGAGACAAGGATCAAGACCATCCCCATGGAAAAGAAATGCAAAAAAGCAAAATGGCTCTCTGGGGAGGCCTTACAAATAGCTGTGATAAGAAGAGAAGTGAAAACCAAAGGAGAGAAGGAAAGATATAAGTATATTGTATGTCAACTATACTTCAATTACAAAAAAAAGGACTGATTTAAAACCACAACTTGCAACCTAAAGGGAAAAAAAAAAAAAAAAAAAACACTCAGGAGAAACAGACCAGATTTGGGATTAACAGAGGCAGGGGTTGGGGGTGAGATAGGAGACAATAAATAAAAGTGGTCGAATGTATATTATGATATATGAAACAGGTTGCCAGTCTAGGTTTGATGCATGAGTCAGGGTGCTCAGGGCTGGTGCACTGGGATGACCCAGAGGGATGGGATGGAGAGGGAAATGGGAGGTGGATTCAGGATGGGGAACACATGTAAACTCATGGCTGATTCATATCAACATATGGCAAAAACCACTACAATATTGTAAAGTAATTAGCCTCCAACTAAAATAAATAAATTTAGAAAAATAAATAAACAAAATTTAAAAATTAAATTAAAAATAAAAATAAAAAACTAAAGGTGGTCTAAAAGTACAAACTTCCAGTTATAAAATAAGTACTAGGGATATAAACTTATTATGTCAATCATTTCACAATATATGTATGCAAAGTGATCATGTGGTACATCTTAAACTTATACAGAGTTATATGTCAACTATATCTCAATAAAATTGAAAAAAAATTAAAATTAAAAAGCAAAAGAAAGTATCCAACTAAAACATATAGTATAAGTTGGAGGGAAGAGAATTCAATATTGTTACTCAATTAGCATAGGTTTCTCACCAGGCTAAAAAACAACAAATTCAAATTAAGTGGTAGAATTTAATCAATTAGTAAACCTATGAACATTCCTGGAGGGGAGCAGATTTTACCATCTCAAAATGTGCCTCTTTGTTGTATTGTTTATGTTAAGCTTGTTGTTAAAAGCAAAGCAGCAGACATGAGAGAATCTGTGAAAACTGAGTAGAAATTTACTTTTTTATCAGAAACATTTATATTTATAAGGGAAATCTCCATTTTAAGAATATCTCCCTCTGTGTGCCAGGAAGAGATGAATGAATAAATCTCTAGAAATTTTTAATCAGTGGAGAAGCCAATGACCTAAATCTGCAAAACAACTCCATTCTTGTTTACTGTTCTTTGCATGGTCACTTCCCATAACTGACTTCCCATCTCTGACATCTTTTTCCTTTAGCTAAAGAAGGGGCTTCCCAGGTGGTGCTAGCACCAACCTGTCTGCCAATGCAGGAGACACAAGAGACACAGTGTTGATCCCTGGGTGGGGAAGATCCCCTGGAGAAGGAAATGGCAACCCACTCCAGTATTCTTTCCTGGAGAATCCCATGGACAGAGGAGCCTGGTGGGCTACCATCCATAGCGTTGCACAAAGTCAGACCAACTGAAATGACTTAGCATGCACAAATGCATGGTAATGGCTTCAGCTATTTCAGGAAGTTAGTTTTCTTGGGTCTTTCTCATGTGTACAAGTAGTATATATGTTATTAAATTTTGTTTGATTTTTCTCCTGTTAATATGACATAGCAACTTAATTATTAGAGCAGCCAAAACAACCTAGAAGGAAAAAGGGAAATTTTTTTTATTTCTACATTCCTTTACCGTGAGCATGGAATATACATGTACAAATGTATGCTGTTGGCCAACTCCAAATGGCTTGAGGCAAAATCTAAATGCTTTGAAGCAAGTATCTAAGGATACTCACTTTAAGGGGTAGCAGTATCAATATCATCTTTTCAAACAAAGGGGCTATTTCCTAAGCTTCCATGAATTATTTTTAAATGAGAGAATGAACTTTGAAAAATGACTGCAACCAGGACTTCCCTGGTGGTCCAGCAGTTAAGACCCCACCTTCCAGTGTAGGGGAGGCTGGTTAGATCCCTGATCAGGAAAGTATTAATAAGATTCCACATGCTGCAGGACAACTAAGCCCATGCACTCCAACTACTGAGCCCACATGCTCCCACATGCCACAATTAGAGAGAACTCTGTGTGCCACAACTCAGGCCCAATGCAGCCAAATGAATACATATTTTTTAAATGTATGCAACCATTTGAGTTATATGGGAAATACTTTATTCCTATCATTTTATTGGTAGTTTTAATTAAATCTTAAAAAGCTTATTATCTAATTTTATTCTCCTGACAGACACTGCAGACTATATAAGTGGATATCATGATCAATTACTTATAGGATTTCCTGCTTTGATGGCATACTTAATTTTGATTATACAAATTGTAATGACTCTACTTTTGCATAATATAGTTGGAAAAGACATGGTCTCATATTTGTATGTTGTGATACCATTTTTCCTCTCAAGGTCACAAATACTGAGTAAATGGCAGTGATTTTCCTTTTCAGTTCACATTTCTTTCCTTTTTTATAAATAGAAGTGTCTTCTCTTGCCAGATAGGTAAAATTTAAGAGTAAGGAATCATTTGTATTGCTGTCAGGCTTGTAACCTTCAGTCAGACACTTAACTTTTTTTTAATTATTAAAGTAGTTTATCTCAAAAATGGTACCTCAAGATGCATATTAAATATCAACTAGTTAGCTTCCAGTATAAAAGCTATTTACCCTATTATTCTGAGCAAAAATGTGGCAGTTACAACATTTGCTAGTTAACTTGTATTTTCTAAGACCAATTTATTGTATGTTTTAAAGGCAATAGCATTTTTTCTTTTCTTTTTCAGCAATATAAACAAAGTTGGTGTCCTACTAATGCTGGCATGAAAAAGATCTAAGAACACTCATAAAGTATCAACATTTTCAGATATCTCATGTTTTTCTTATCATTGTGAGTTTCATTTTATGATAATGTAGAATGTGTTTACCTCTGTACTTGATTATGTTTTCATTAAAGTGGAAGCATTCAACTCCTATAAAATCTGTTTTATAATGTCACTCATGGGAACTTAGATTTGATTATTCTACTCTCTAAACTTAAAACCTATGATATAGAAAAGTTTGGTATTATATCGTCCACCTCTGAGGAAAATATAATTCACTTTTATTGACATTAGCATGGCAAAGGACAATTTTTCTCTGATATGTTTCTGTGTAATACAACTATTTACTTGCAGCTCATCATACAGGGCAGGAGAGAAATTAAATTTCATTCTTTCTTCAGATATGAATACACAGAGTTGACTGTGACCACATTCTAGAACAAGTGAAGCTCTTTTAAAAATAATTTACAAGGCAACTCTTTGAAACATTGTGGGTTTTTTCCTTTATTTTTTGACAAAGTAGAACTTTCAAAAACTTAAAAACATAATGCATGTAAATGTAAAATTAACACATCAAATATTTATTCAAATCATTCATAGATGTGGGAACCAGTAAGTTGGAAAACTGGTTCCAAGAGAATCTGGAGAGCTAGATATTGATAAGCAAGTGGATGGGGTTCAGAACCCACAACTCCCTGAAATATGACATCTTGGTATATTGAATATTTTTAAGCTGAAAGAGTTTGAGAACACAGCAGAAGCAGGAAGGCCACTCCGACCTTCCCCTTCTCCTTCCCCTAACTCAACCCTGCCCATCTCCTTATAAAGTCCTATGGTTCTCGTGTGAGAGGTGTTCTCCCTCTTCCTGGGGGAAAGGAACATTTTCATCTCCAAAGACCAAGGGAGACTAAGAAGAATTCTAACAAACGGAACTTGCTAAGTTTACCCCAGTTTATTATACTCACCCCATACTCTTTAACCTATCCTATTCCTCCACATCTGTCCATTCTTCATCAAGCCTAGTGTGAAAAAAACTCATCTGTTTCTTTGGGTCATCATTTCCTTATGAAGGCTCCCATGTCACATAAAACTTACATTAAGTAAATTTAAATGATTTTCCATTAAGTAGTTTTCATCAGTTTAATTTTCAGACCCAAAGACCCTAAGAAGGGCCAATGAAAACGTTTTCTTCCCCTGCTGCTGCTGCTGCTAAGTCGCTTCAGTCGTGTCTAACTCTGTGCAACCCCATAGGCAGCAGCCCACCAGGCTCCGCCATCCCTGGGATTCTCCAGGCAAGAACACTGGAGTGGGCTGCCATTTCCTTCTCTAATGCATGAAAGTGAAAACTGAAAGTGAAGTCGCTCAGTCGTGTCCGACTCCTAGTGACCCCATGGACTGCAGCCGACCAGGCTCCTCTGTCCATGGGATTTTCCAGGCAAGAGTACTGGAGTGGGTTTCTTCCCTGATAATGTTAATAAAAGAAGCCTAGTATACAATTGTTAAAACCAAAATTAGTCAGTGTCCTTCAAAATTAATAAACTCTGGGGGTGATTTTTGAAAGAAGGTAAATTATTGACACTTTTTACTAAAAAATTTAGCATTGGCATGCATGCTGTCACTGGCTCAGTTGTGTCCGACTCTTTGTAATCCCATGGATTGTAGTCCACCAAGGTCGTCTGCCCATGGACTTTTCCAGGCAAGAATACTGGAGAGGGTTGCCATTTCTTCAGTTCAGTTCAGTCACTCAGTCGTGTCCAACTCTTTGCGATCCCATGAATTGCAGCACGCCAGGCCTCCCTGTCCATCAAAAACTCCCGGAGTTCATCCAAACTCATGTCCATCGAGTCGGTGATGCCATCCAGCCATCTCATCCTCTGTCGTCCCCTTCTCCTCCTGCCCCCAATCCCTCCCAGCATCAGAGTCTTTTCCAATGAGTCAACTCTTCGCATGAGGTGGCCCAAGTATTGGAGTTTCAGCTTTAGCATCGTTCCTTCCAAAGAACACTCAGGACTGATCTCCTTTAGAATGGACTGGTTGGATCTCCTTTTCAGTCCAAGGGACTCTCAAGAGTCTTCTCCAACACCACAGTTCAAAAGCATCAATTCTTCAGTGCTCAGCTTTCTTCACAGTCCAGCTCTCACATCCATACATGACCATTGGAAAAACCATAGCCTTGACTAGACGGACCTTTGTTGGCAAAATAATGTCTCTGATTTTCAATATGCTATCTAGGTTGGTCATAACTTTTCTACCAAGGAGTAAGCGTCTTTTAATTTCATGGCTGCAATCACCATCTGCAGTGATTTTGGAGACCAAAAAAATAAAGTCTGACACTGTTTCCACTGTTTCCCCATCTATTTCCCATGAAGTGATGGGCCCAGATGCCATGATCTTCGTTTTCTGAATGTTGAGCTTTAAGCCAACTTTTTCACTCTCCTCTTTCACTTTCATCAAGAGGCTTTTTAGTTCCTCTTCACTTTCTGCCATAAGGGTGGTGTCATCTGCATATCTGAGGTTATTGATATTTCTCCTGACAATCTTGATTCCAGCTTGTGCTTCTTTCAGCCCAACATTTCTCATGATGTACTCTGCATATAAGTTCAATAAGCAGGGTGACAATATACAGCCTTGACCTTACTCCAAGGAAATTTTCACATTAACATGCAATTTCATTAACTCTGGGTCCTTGAACCAATAGTGAGCAGTGAGTTAAAGTATATAAACTTAAATAATTATTGCATGACACTGAAAACATTGCCTCCATATGGTATTGAAAGAACATTCTTTTCTTTTGCCTTATTTCTATGTGTTGGATAAAGCTTCTCAACAATTCTTTTCATATGCAAAGCTTGAACAAAGATATCAGAAAACAAAATCTTCACATTTACAAGAGTTGTTTTTCTAGATTTTTCAAAGTGTCATTCTAATCATGGCTTTCTAAACAATCCATTTGCTCCAATAAGCAAAGTAGATACAGCCTCCTTGAAAGAAACAGAGGTGAAAAGGGCAGCTGAATATGGTACTAAGAATCTGAGCAGAATGAGCAAGCTAATAAAATTGTGTCTCCCTTTAAATTTCAGTATAATCTATGGTTTTTATTGTTGTAGGACACTTGGGGTTGACCACAAAAAAGTAAATCTATATCAGGCATTCATTAGACATAAACTTGGGTAAGGTTTATTTAAAATTGAATAGTATGAACTTTCATAAGAAATTCACTAGAAAATTTAATCTTTCCTCACAATTACACAATTGTGTAATCTTTAACAATTACATTATTCTCCTATTGTTCATATTTTCTCATAAAAAATAGGAATTCATTTAGGCAATAATTTAACTTCATTTATGTATTCCTAGGACCTATTGCAATGTTTGATCCATAATAGGTACTGAGAAAAATTGTGGGTGGATGAGTAAATGAGTCATAGTCATTGGTGTCTCTGTCCCATATTGAAGGCAGTGTTCCCTTCTCTGATTTTATAGCAGTGAGAGTCCTGTCCCTTTCTTATTATATATAACTATATTAAATACAAAAAGAATGTTAGCTAGTCCCCACACATTCATGATTATTTTCTTTACCTTCCCTGTTTTCCTTTCTTCCCTCCTCCCTCCTTCATTCCCTTCCTCCTTCCCTTCCTTGCATTAGCTCTTTATTTGCATTGCTAGGTCTGCATTTCTAAGAAACAGTCAATCTGATCCCAAAAAATATCTTTCATAATAACAGGATATCTGAAGGGCTTTTTAAAACAGTTTTGTGGGATTTAATAAGGAACAAAGAGGCTGAAACAAAGAATGAGGATACCAGAAGTCTAAAATTCAAGAATCATTTCTTTAGTTTTGCTGAGGACTGTGCAGAAAATGTATATGGGAAGCTTTGATAAGCCACCTGTACAAAGTTTAACAAAGGTTGACTTGGACTATATCAAACTAATCTTTACAAGAAAAATCATTTCAAGTTGTTGATAACACATGGATTCAAAATATGTAGCCGAATAATTTGAGAATTTCAAATTTTCTAAACTTGCCATCCATTCTTAAGAAGTCTGATTGCTGGGAATTCAAATATAGCAAGCATAAGAACCAAAAGAAAAAGATCTTTACAAGGTTTAGGAATTTTTCTTGATTGGATTTTTATTTGGTTACCATAGATCTTTGATTACTAGAGCTACCATTAAGTTATTTTCATGCATTTCTTGTTGCTTAGTGTTTCTGTGGTGAAACAAGGGCCTAGAGCCTCTGTATCCACCATCCTGTTGATGTCTCTATTTATAGTGCCTTTTGTAATTACACAATTACCCTCAACAGTTTTCTTTTTTCATGTGAATTTGAATTAGTGCCTGGGAATACTTGCTTTCAGCCTCAAGAACTTCCTCCAGTATTTTTTATAAGGCAGGTCAGCTAATAGTGAATTCTCTCAGTTTTTGGTTTACCTGAGAATGCCTTTATTTCATCTTCAATTTTGAAATATAGCTTTGCTTGACACAGAATTTTTGGTTGACAATTTACTTTGACTACACTGACTCTCTTGTTACACTGCCTTTTGGATTACATTGGGTCTAATGAGAAGTCAACTGTTAATGATGTCCTGTTTGTGATGGTTCTTTTTCTAAAATTTTTCAAATGACTATTTTATTGTGATTTATAAGCATTGTCAGCTATACATTTCCAGTGCCTTTGTTTAATGGTCTTGACAATTTACAGGGAGGCCTGGCGTGCTGCGATTCACGGGGTCGCAAAGAGTCGGACACGACTGAGCGACTGAACTGAACTGAACTCAACTGAAATAATTTCTTTCTCTTGCTGCATTCAAGATTTTAATTACCTTTGGAATTCAACATTTGTATTATGAGGCATGTGCTTTTGAATCTCTTTGTATTTATTCTGCATGAAGTTCACTGGGCTTTTCAATGTATGGATTAAATTTTTGCTTTCAACTTGGAAAAAATGAGTTGTTACCTTGAATATTTTTATTTTTCCTCTTCTGACACATCCATCACACATATATTGCTACACTAATGGTGTTCCACATTTCTTTAAAACTTTGTTCATTTTTTCTTATTCATTTTTCTCTTTCCAGATGGAATTATCTCAATTGATCTACAATCTACAATTTTCTTTATTCAAATTCAATTTAAATCTACTGTTGAGCCCATCTAGTGAATTTTCATTCTGGTTACTATCCCTTGTAGCTCCAGAATTTCCATTCGGTTCTTTTAAATAATAATAATTTCTCTCATTATTGATATTCTCTATTTGATGAGATTTTAATATAATACCTTCCTTTACTCTTTTAAGTATGGTTTCCTTTCATTCTTTGGTAACTTTACTGGTTACTTTAATGTGTTTTGGTTGTTGTTGTTAAATCCCAATCTATCTATGTTCAGGTTGTTTACATTGTCTTTTATTGCTCTGGGTGTAGGCCACACAATGAGTTTGTTTTTTGGCATGTCTCATGTTTTGGGGTTCTTTTTGGTGGAGGACTGGACACTTCATAGCAACTCTCAGTACTGGTCTTCCAACTTCTAGGACTTCTTGTTTTCATTTGCTTATTTATGTATTGTCTGGTTGGATTATTTAGTAAAGCATATCAACACTCCTTCCCACCCTGTGTGAAGACTTTGACTTTGTTCACTGCAGCGTTGAGCCTTGGGTATGTGCACAGTCATTATGAAATGACAGGGTTTTGACTGGACTCTTTCAGTCTCTCTTAAGTTCCAGTAATTGCTGGCTGATGGCTTTATTTTTTTGACAATATCTAGGGCATAAATCACTCCCCAGATGGACATAATTAAATTCAAGCTCCTTTAAAAGTATAGTTTTTGAAGTCTCTGAGATTTGTCCTCAACCTAGGAAGGCTCTTCTTAGCTACGTCATTCCCTGGTTCTCTCTGGTAAACTAGATGGCCTATGGTTGAGTTTATGTCTCTAATGAATCTACCTGTCTCCTCTTCAGTTGTTTTTTGATGCAACTTCCATTTTTTTTCAAGAGACTCCTTAGGCTAGGAATTCCCATACACTCTGTGGCAAATGAAATAAATTCCTTTTGGGAAATCTTCAGTCTTCCTCGATCCATTGGTAAAATCTCAAAGACCTGGCACTAAAGCTAGGGGTGGGGACAGTGGCAGACTTCTGAGTGAAATTTCCACTGTAGTTAATAAGAGCTCAACCAGGGGTGTAGAACAGGTCTATTTGCTATATTTTCAATAGCACTTCCTAGTAGGGAACTTTGTTGTCTTTATGATGGAGCCAAGGTGAGAGTGATCAATCATAGCCTCAGTATTCTCATTGCACTTCACCCAAGGAGAGTCTAAGGCCCTATAATTAGGGGCTGGATGGAAGAAAAAAAAAAGATCCCTTATGTCTTGGCTTCACTTAGACTATGCAAATTGTAGCTGGGACAGAATGAGAAAGTCTAAAGTCCTGCCCCTCCTGAGAATTGTAATAACAGTTCAACTTTCAGCTGGAGAAAATGGAGAAAAACACTGTGTTGTTGACTGCAACCATCTGGCTGGCTAGTATATTTAGACGTGTGTGCATGCGATGCTTCTTCAGCTGTGTCTGACCTTTTGTGACTCTTTGGACCAGGCTCCTCTGTCCATGGGATTCTTCAGGCAAGATTACTGAAGTGGGTTGTCATGCCCTCCACCAAGGGATCTTCCCAACCCAGGGATCGAGCCCACATCTGTCTCCTGCTTTGGCAGGTAGGTACTTGATGACTAACACAACCTGGGAAGCTTTGGTTATTATTTACCTTTTGTGGGGTTTTCTAAGCTTTGTGGATCTGTGGTTTCAGTTCATTCATTAGTTGGGGGTAATTATTCATCATTATCTCTAAATATTTTTCTTTAGTATTCCTTCTCTCCTCCTATATTAAAAAATTTGTGATATTGTCCCATGGCTCATTGATGCTGTTTTATTTTTGTTCATTTCTTATTTTTCTTTCAGTTTGGGTAATTTCCCTTCAATTATCTTCAAGTTTAAAGATTCTATCCTTGGCTGTGCTGAAGACATTCATCTCTCATGTCTGTATTTCTAAAATTTCCATTTGATATTTTTCTTATAGTGTTATTTTTCTGCTAAAATGCCCCCATCTGTTCATCCAATTGTTACCTTTTCCTCTAAATCCTTTAATATGTTAATCATAGTTAATGTTCTTGTTTCAAAGTTCTTATGTCTTCTTTGTATCTGGTTATATTGACTGATTTGTCTTTTATAAACAGAAGTTTTTCTTGCCTTTGTGGAGCTCAATTTTTTTTTTAAATTTAATCCTTGATATCATGTGTAGAATATTAGGGACTAAGGCAAATGTTATCTTTGCCTGTAAATGGTCATGTCTCTGTTTAGGCTGTTAGTATAGGAGATTAAAAGAATCTAGTCTGAAATTCATCTGTGTTTTGGTTTTACTGCTGCTATTGTTTCTTGCAATACACACATTGTCACTGATTTATGCTTAGACTGGAGGCAGATTTGTCAGTTGGTGTTTTTCACTGTTAGTTCTCAATCTTAAGATTCCAACCATGTCTGCACACTTGGTGCAGAGTGGCTCACTCTTCTGATTTTTTCCCCTCCCCTACCAGCAAACCTTGCTTGCTGTACCTTGTTGTTAGGTGCTAGATTTGTGGTAGAGGTCACAGGGAAGAACATCTGTTGTCCTTGTGTAGCTTCCTTCTTAAGCAGATAGTATTGCCTGAGCCTCAAAAGGTGGGGTTTTCTCAGAATTCCTACCTCTAATCTCAGTGGCAGGAAGTCAAACCTTGCCTTATATTTGACTCAAACCCCTTATATTTGAGATGGGTTTTATGCACAAGAGAAGCTCTTTCCCCTCACCAACTTGTAGGTGGTATCTAATGGTATTGATACAGGATCTTGGGCTTATAATTGTTTCATGCTCGAGAGAGAGAGAATTTTATTCCTTCTACAATTCCTCTAGCCACAGCAGAGAAGGTTACTCTTCAATTAAGTGTTGGGACTGATGTCCCAGCAGCATAGGGACCAGTGAAAATTTCTTCACAAACAGCAACAAAAAATGGTAAAAACAATTTTTTCAAACCTCTGGAAATTAATCAAAGCCCTGAAGCAATCTAGGGACCATTTACTTAAAACAGCTTAATTTCAGTAAGAGGAGTGAACTAGGCAAAAATAAAAATTGTTCATTGAGGACACAAAATTCTCATTGCCAGAACCCTATTTTCCAACTCCCCCCAAAATAAAGTTTTTGCACAAGACCATACAGTATCTATAAGACACATACTGTAACCAACGATAAAATTCCTAATTACTTGGCTAACTCTCTAAATACATTTTCACCTCACAAGGAAGGAATTCAATCAAAACTTTGTTACATACCATAAACAAACTCATAGGTATTTAATGTTTTCTTCCTAAACTAATATTGAGACATTAGTAAAGCTGCACAGACAAAATTTTGCAAATATACTAAATTCCTATGGAGAAGGCAACGGCACCCCACTCCAGTACTCTTGCCTGGAAAATCCCATGGACAGAGGAGCCTGGTGGGCTGCAGCCCATGGGGTCGCTAAGAGTCGGACACGACTGAGCGACTTCACTTTCACTTTTCACTTTCATGCACTGGAGAAGGAAATGGCAACCCACTCTAGTGTTCTTGCCTGGAAAATCCCAGGGACGGGGGAGCCTGATGTGCTGCTGTCTATGGGGTTGCACAGAGTCGGACATGACTGAAGCGACTTAGCAGCAGCAGCCCTTCTTCTCATACCTCTTATTATTTCAGGAAGGAATCCAAGTCACAACTGACTAGTTAAATAGAGAAAATGAGGCTGCTATTTTCCCCAAATATTTCAGCTGACTCATATTTAAGAATCAGCATACAAACATAATTGGTGTCTAACTTTAAGACTATTTTAGCAATCCCTGTAATATTAACATGAAAATTTTAAAATTCATTACATAATAATGAGGAAGAAAAGTAATCCAGAGTAAAGAAAAAGTAAAGCATCTAATCTCATAAAATAAGTAAATAAAACAAATGAATCACTTTGTATCATGTTAGTTCCTAAGCAAAATCTATTAATAGTAACCACTCCCCCACATGTATATGAACAATATAGTAAACTATACACACACAGAAAATTGAATACAATTTAGATTTTTTTCCCAGTTAATGGATGCTATGAAATCTATATGTAGCGAAGGTAATTCCAAACCATGCATATTCTAGCATAGACCCAATTTCTACCATTAGGTTTAAAGAATTCCTACTTAGGTAAAGAAATCTCAGCCCCATCCGGAAGGAATAATATCACATGCAGAGGAATAAAAACAGAGGAGCTCATGAATAAAATAGCCAGATTTATTTGAAGAAATACAAATGTGGGTAATAAATATTTTAGCCTTTGGATAAACCCATGTAGGGTTGCCAGATAAAATACAGGATGCCCAGTAATTTGGATTTCAGATCAAAAATGAAAAAAATATAGTATATATCCCATGCAGTATTTGGAATATATATTAAAATTGTTTGTTGCTTATTCTGAAATTGAAATTTAACTTATCATCCTGTATTTCTATTTGACAAATCCAACAACCCTAGACCTACCCCAAGTATATAGTAGTTCAATCACTGTACTCTCATTTGCATTTGCTAAAATATCTACATGTAATAAAAATTAGTGCTTATTCCTTCCCAAATACAACAGATTTTATCAATTATCAATGATAATTTATTGGAAGAATATGGGAGAGATATTTACTCAGCACAAGATTCTGCTAAAGATTGTTAGTTTCCTTTTCTCCACCCCTTTTAAGAAAATGGATTATCTGTGCAGGAAAAACTAGTCACATTGCCTTGTTCAATTCATGATAAATTTAGAGGAAATATTCTAGCTTTTTAGAGAGCAGAGCAATTACAAAAATGGTGTCCTTGTTTGACCATGTGAATTAAATACTTTGATACAGAAGTTATGATTTTCTTTGCTTCTTTCCTATGGCAATTAAGCTGATTTGCAAAACAACAACAACAAAAAATCCTAACTAAAGAGTTTAATATATTAGTCCCTGCTAAGCTGTCTCAAATCCTGTCACATATTTCTATAGATCTACACTGTAGGAGTCTTGATTTAATAGTTCTTTAAAATATTGCCAAACTTTCTCAATATTAATCTTTAGATACTTGTAGTTACTTTATTCCCTTTCAGCATTAGTTCAGGAGCAGATATTTACAAAAACCTTCAAAGTTAATTTTAGTTTTTGTTTTTTAAAATGTTGAAAGCTTCCCAAGTGAAATAATGAGAACAAATTTATGTGCTGATCACCCTGCAAGGTATGGGCACTTGTCATTTTTTAAAAAAAAATCTTTGCCCTTTGAAAGACCAAAATGCTGAATCCCTGTTTCAAATGATACCAGACCTTCTGAAGTATTAAGAATAGAGGACATTATGGGTCTAGAAAGGCAGGTACAAAGCTCCACAGTAAGGTTACCATAAGTGAACATGGAGTTGGGACTACCAGATGTCTAAACAGGTAGACTTTAGAAAAAATCTAGAGATAAAGAAGCTGCTTGGCTCAGTAGGAGAAAGGGCAGAGTCCCCAGCACATATCAATGCTGATATTCTCAGAGGTCTGCTTGATGATGACAAGGAATATATTGATAGACAGATAAATGAGAAAAGATACATAGACAACAGGTGACAGGTGTTCAACAAGCATCAGACAATATGTAAATAGATGGCATGACAGGTGATGTGTGACAGAAGACATGTGAAAGACTGCATGCAATAGATGATCTACAGACAACATAGACAACAAGTGACATAGGTAGACAACAGGTGACGTAGGACAGGTGACATAGGACAGGCAACAGATGACAGGTGAAGAAATTTTTTCTACAACTTGGCCATAGCTTTAAGTTAAAATAATTCTAGCACCTCCCTGCAGCAATTTTGCTTCACTCCCCCAGGGACCTTTTTTCTATCACCCCTTATGAAGAAGCAGAAGAGAAAGAACTAGATCCCATTTGGCTCACAATGCCTCATTGCATTTAGAACAGAATGTTCTATAATGTACTTTTAAATTTCTATCTCAATGTATCTATAATGCAAGTTTGCCAAGTTATCCTGAGGTTCACTTATCAGATTATTAAAACCTAAGAAATACTTTAATTTTTTCTCTTTATTTGGGAATTAACTTGAGGAAGCTAGGAGTTATAAATCAGAATTCCTTGGTTTCTTTTATGCTTTTTCATACATTTTGCCTAATATAACTTTTGAGTACAAAATAGTATGTTCCCCTAATTATAAAGTCACACTTCCAGACCATATTTTGAGAACTAGTTCTTTCTGATGTTGATCTACTATTCAGTTTATTCAGTTTCTACAGCCCGAGTACATTTCAAGATAAAACAAAATTAAAATATGCATTGACTATATACTTTGAAGATATGCATTTAATGTAAACATTGGGAGATTTAAATTTAAACATATACAGTAAAATTATTGTTTGGATTGAAGAAGTAGAGATTCGTTTTTCACTGAAAAGAATTGATGGTTTTCCACTGTAAATCTTTTTTATCTTTTATTTTTATTTATTTATTTTTAAATATAAATTTATTTATTTTAATTGGAGGCTAATGACTTCACAATATTGTGTTGGTTTTGCCATACACTGACATGAATCTGCCACGGGTGTACATGTGTTCCCCATCCTGAACCCCTCTCCCACCTCCCTCCCGCTATCATCCCTCTGGGTCATCCCAGTGCACCAGCCCAGAGCATCCTGTATCATGCATCGAACCTGGACTGGCGATTCATTTCACATATGATATTATACATGTTTCAATGCCATTCTCCCAAATCATCCCACCCTCGCCCTCTCCCACAGAGTCCAAAAGACTGTTCTATACTTCTGTGTCTCTTTTGCTGTCTCACATACAGGGTTATCGTTACCATCTTTCTAAATTCCACTGTAAATCTTAATGCTCTGCCTCTTGGCTGAACGCTAGAAGATAACTATGGCTGGGTGAAGATTTACTGATTTCTTGGGTTACTAGCTATTCTCTACTTCTTATTTTGCAAGATTTTTATACTCTTTCTTCCTTCAAGATGATTTTCATCTTTACCATCATATTTGTGCAAGTAAGTCCAACTTATTCTTTTCCTTTTTCATATGGACAAAGAATACAGCTAATCCAGCTTGCTACTTATGCATGTTCATGACACATGCTAGAAATTGTAAGGCACCTACAAGACTGTTTTGTCCATAAATATCATTTATCTACTACTTCTGCCACCAAATCTAATTTTTTCCCTTTACTCATTCCTTATAAGCTAACATATTGAAGAAACTGCTTGAAATGAACAGGTTATCCGGGACTTGTTCAATCTATTACATTGTTATCAGGCATTACTACCTCAGTTGTTAGAGCATCCTATTTTCAGTAACCCAGTAGACATTTAAGGGATAAGATAAAGGGAAACAGAATGAGTCTTATTGAAGGGAAAGGCTCCAGAAGGATAATACAAAAAGGGGGTTTATGAAAATTCCTTCCTCTGCCAATCCAATCCTACTACTTTAGAATTAAAGTAGGTATTCTTTCTGCCATTACAACCTTTAAATCATTGAATATACTACTGTCGGTGGATCTCTCCTTCCTTCTTCGTGTATATTCATACCAACCTCTTTCCCAATTTTTATTCCACATCAAGCTACCACATATTTCATTTATGATAAGTTAACAAAACTATATAAAGAAAACATCAAATTAAATTTGAACAAATCAAAGGCATCTGAAGAAATGATCTGAAAAATGAAGATAATGCACAATAAGAAAATTTATCAGGGGGAAACACAGCAAGGGTGGTATATATAAGTTTCCTGTTGACTCAACTTTAAAAACTGTTACCTCAGCAAAGAATGGATAGAAAAAATCTGAGTTGATTCTAATGGGGAGGATTCCTGTTGGAAGGGCAGATGAGATGGCTTTAAAGGGGCACAGAGGAAATATGTACCTAGATCAACATAGAAAAGAGAGTCACAGAAAACAAGTGACCACTAAGCCACAGGAAACAAGAGAGGATTCTTCACGGCTTCAAGAAGAAAAAAGAACTAGAAGGGAAGGCTAGAGGCAGAAATGCTAGTAATCACTATATAATTTCTTTGCCAATATAGAAAGAGATATACATTAAATGGTCAATTTTAAAAAGCAAAAGATGAAAAAGAACTTGGCAGCATTAAGGAAAATTGTATATTAAGGTGCTCATTTCTTAATTCTCATTTAATTATGCATGAGGGTGCTTTTCCTAAAACGCCTTTTGCATCTTGAGTACACCTTTTAATGCCCTGTTATATGGTAAGGAAATAAATGAAAAAAGTCAGTAAGTTTTTACAGCTAAGAAAATTAGTGTTTATCAGTAACCATAGGATTTAACAACTACTGATGCTCATCAAAAGTAATTTATGTCAGGGAGGGTTCAGAATCAAGTGTACAAAGGAACACTAGACAAAAGGGAAAATGTCCATTTCGTGGTTGACAGAGATAATATTGTTAACAGAGAAAAAAAAATGGTTCCATGAAAAGGCTTAGCATATTTAAAAGTAAGACCATTCTGATAGAAGACAGCAGGACATAAGAGTTTCATCATGCCATGCCCCATCTAAAACCCTTCAGTGTCTCCCCATACAGGGCTGTGCATGATTTGGTCCTTGCCTACCTCTATATTTCATGTCTCACTAGTCTTCCTCCTCCCTCTTACTACTCTAACCATGGTAAACATCAGTACCTTTGCACAAGTTGCTATCTCCTTTTGCTGCTTTGCTTCCTCCAAGTCAAATGCTGAACATTTATTCTTCAGATCTCAATTAACCACACATTGGATTTGATTTGCTTCCCATTATATCATCAGGATAGATCAGTTCAGTTCAGTTGCTCAATTGTGTCCGACTCATTGCGACCCCATGGACTGCAGCACGCCAGGCCTCCCTGTCCATCACCAACTCTGAAAGCTTACTCAAACTCAAGTCCATCGAGTCAATGATGCCATCTAACCATCTCGTCCTCTGTAGTCCATTTCTCCTCCTGCTTTCACTCTTTCCCAGCATCAGGGTCTTTTCCAATTAGTCAGTTCTTCACATCAGTGGCCAAAATATTGAAGTTTCAGCTTCAGCATTAGTCCTTCCAATGAATATTCAGGACTGATTTCCTTTAGGATGGACTTGTTAGATCTCCTTGCAGTCCAAGCGACTCTCAAGAGTCTTCTCCAACATCACAGTTCAAAAACATCAATTCTTTGGCGCTCAGCTTTCTTTACGGTCCAACTCTCACATCCATACATGACTACTGGAAAAACCATAGCTTTGACTAGACAGACCTTTGTCAGCAAAGTAATGTCTCTGCTTTTTAATATGCTGTCTAGGTTGGTCATAACTTTTCTTCCAAGGAGCAAGTCTCTTTTAATTTCATGGCTGCAGATGGGCTTCCCTGGTGGCTCAGACAGTAAAGCGTCTGCCAGCAATGTGGGAGACCCGGGTTCGATTCCTGGGTCAGGAAGATCCCCTGGAGAAGGAAATGGCAATCCACTCCAGCACTCTTGCCTGGAAAATAAAATAAAAATAAAGCCTGTCATTGTTTCCTCATCTATTTGCCATGAAGTGATGGTGCTGTGTTGGGAGCCACATTAGGCATTACTGACAAAATGGAGGCATGGCCCCAAACCCTCTCCTCATCTCACAGGCATGGCCCCGAGATGAAGGAGTTAGACCTTATGATTCTGACTTGTTCTTTCCTTTCTTCAGTTGACTTGGCTGGAAAGAATGTTAAGGTGCTTGAGAGAAGCATGAGAAAGCACAAAGCCTTCTACAGTTGTGCCCAGAAAATAATCTATGAAATAACCATTGACATTTGTTCAAGGATCTTTGCAAAGAATGTCCCAGGATGAGCATGTAGGCCTCAGCTTGAGGCCATGGGAAGGATTATTATCTGAGACCTGTTTGTGAGGGGAATGTTTATGGCAAAAGAAGTTTGCTGAGTTTAGGGTTTAGCTTCCCTGGTGGCTCAGTGGGTAAAGCGTCTGCCTACAATGCGCGAGACCTGGGTTTGATCCCTGGGTCAGGAAGATCCCCTGGAGAAGGAAATGGCAACCCACTCCAGTACTCTTGCCTGGAAAATCCCATGGTAGGCTACAGTCCATGGGATCACAAAGAGTCGGACATAACTGAATGACTTTCCCAACCAACCAAGAAGCCTTTTTTAGGAGATAATGATCTTAAGATGCTGGGGGCAAAAAGGATTTAGAAAAATAAGAAATAAACTGAAGAATGTAGCATGAGTTACAATGTAATCACAAGTTGAAGTGATGAAGTGAAGTGGCTCTGACTCTTTGCGACCCCATAGACTGTAGCCTATCAGGCTCCTCCGTCCATGGGATTTTCCAGGCAAGAGTGCTGGAGTGGATTGCCATTTCCTTCTCCAGGGGATCTTCCCGACCCAGGAATCGAACCTGGGTCTCCCACATTGCAGGCAGACGCTTTACCGTCTGAGCCACCAGGGAAGCCCCAATGACAAGTTAAGTACAGTAAATCTGGGTGGGGGAAACTAAAAACCTCTGACCTAATGCTTTTGTCAAAGTATAAAAGAGAACCTGAAGCTTGAAATAAACATGTAGTCCCATACTTCCAGTCAGAGGCTACATCAAGATGTAGTTCTGTACTATGAGTCAGAAACTACATCATCATCCACTGACACTGCTCACCCCTTCAGGTTGATTCCCTGGCTGCTGGAGCTGGACTCTGGCAGTACTGGATGTCGTGATCTTTGTTTTTTGAATGTTGAGTTTTAAGCCAGCTTTTTCACTCTATTCTTTCACCTTAATCAAGAGGTTCTTTAATTCCTCGATTTCTGCCATAAGGGTGGTGTCACCTGCATATCTGAGGTTATTGATATTTCTCTTCACAATCTTGATTCCAGCTTGTGCTTCACCCAGCCCAGCATTTTGGGTGATGTACTGTGCATATAAGTTAAATAAGTAGGGTAACAATATACAACCTTGACATACTCCTTTCCCAATTTGGAACCAGTCTGTTGTTCCATGTCCAGTTCTAACTGTTGCTTCTTGACCTGCATATAGGTTTCTCAGGAGGCAGTTAAGGTGGTCTGAAATTCCCATATCCTGAAGAATTTTTCACAGTATTTTGTGATCCACACAGTTAAAGGCTTTAGTGTAATCACTGAAGCAGAAGTAGATGTTTTTCTAGAATTCTCTTGCTTTTTCAATGATCCAATGAATGTTGGCAATTTAATCTCTGGTTCCTCTGCCTTTTCTAAATCCAGTTTGTACATCTGGAAGTTCTAAGTTCACATACTGTAGAAGCCTAGCTTGAAGGATTTTGAGCATTACTTTGCTAGCATTTGAAATGAGTGCAATTGTGAGGTAGTTTGAACATTCTTTAGCATTGCCTTTTTTGGGGATTGTAATGAAAACTGACTTTTTCCAGTCCAGTGGCAACTGCTGAATTTTTCAAATTTCCTAGCATATTGAGAGCAGCACTTTATCAGCATCATCTTTTAGGATTTGAAATAGCTCAACTGGAATTCCATCACCTCCACTAGCTTTGTTGGTAGTGATGTTTCCTAAGGCCCACTTGACTGTGCATTCCAGGATGTATGGCTCTAGGTGAGCGATCACACCTCCATGGTTATTTGGGTCATGAAGATCTATTTTGTATAGTTCTTCTGTGCATTCATGCCCCCTCTTTTTAATATCCTCTGCTTCTGCTGGGTCCATATCATTTCTGTTCCTTATTGTGCCCATCTTTGCATGAAATGTTCCTTGGTATCTCTAATTTTCTTGAAGAGATTTCTAGTCTTTCCCATTCTATTGTTTTCCTCCATTTCTTTGCATTGATCACTGAGGAAGGCTTCCTTATCTCTCCATGCTATTTTTGGAACTCTGCATTCAAATAGTTATATCTTTCCTTTTCTCCTCCGCCTTTTTCTTCTCTTCTTTTCTCAGCTATTTGTAAGGACTCCTCAGACAACCACTTTGCCTTTTTGCATTTCTTTTTCTTGGGGATGGTCTTGATCCCTGCCTCTTGTACAATGTCACGAACCTCTGTAAATAGTTCTTCAAGCACTCTGTCTATCAGGATCTAATCCCTTGAATCTATTTGTCACTTCCACTGTATAACAGTAAGGGATTTGATTTAGGTCATACCTGAATGGTCTAGTGGTTTTCCCCACTTTCTTCAATTTATCCAATTTTATCAGTATAGAGAAATAACATATTTATTATATATAATATGCCTAGTTATACTAATCAGATATCAGGGATAAATGAACAAATATCCCAGTTTCTCAAATAGAAAACTTTTGAAGAAACAAAATCTAATAGAATGATACTACAGTATAGTTAATTATTTTTAAAGAAAATAAATACCATTCTGCTCTTATTAGAATTTTCATTATGTGTTCTTATCGTTCCATTAAAGAATCAAGTACTGCAGCAATTAAGAGGTTGTGGATCAGAGGGTTGGTAGGTATAGTTCCATATTCAAGCTCCTCTCCAAAGTACATGGTAATGAAGTGACAGATTCAGATGCTTTGGGGCTTGACATCTTGAAATAAGCAGCAGCAGAATATACTCAGTAAAACTGTTTTCACTTGTGTGTGCTGAAAATAAATGATTCAAAGTTCCCCACCACCGACTGGGGCATGCTTTGTTATGTACTTAATGCAAACAGACCATTTCAACCTATTTACACAGAACTGGCCCTGGAGGTTTTCAACAACTTTCAATTTGTAGCAGACAGTGTAATAAGAATAAAACCATTTGTTGAACAAAATAAGTGCAAGACATTGTGCAAAAAGCTTTACAAGGATAGTGAAAGTCATTCAGTCGTGTCCGACTCTTTGCAACCCCGTGGACTATACAATCCATGGAATTCTCCAGGACAGAATACTGGAGTGGGTAGCCTTTCCCTTCTCCAGGGATCTTCCCAACCCAAGGATTGAACCCAGTTCTCCCACATTGCAGGCAGATTCTTTACTGGCTGAGCCACAAGGGAGGCCCGAGGAAGGTATGAGATTAAATAGATTATGATAGATATTTGATATTTATATATCTCTATATCTATATATGTTTTGTCCATGTTTTCTACCTTCTCTCTATAGTATACACCATACAGTTCTCAAAATTTGTTAAATGAAAGAATGAAATGATTTTCATTTTATAAAATTCAGGAAGCTATGGATTTAAAAACGCCCAAAATCACTCAGCTCAAAAGTGGTGAACTAGATTCATAGCTGATTCTGAAAATGTTTGGATTTTTTCCAGACCACCTCACTATACACTGACTCCCTATTATGTGGTCATTAGATAAATAATAACTTGTTTATTGTCTTAATTATATAAAATCCATTTCATTTAAAGTATTTTATGTATCTTAAAATTATGATTCATTTTACATATCATTATTACTTCATTATAATTTTTCCTTAGACATTTTAACCAGATAGCATATAATTTACTGTTCAGGAGACAAGTCAAATGAGTCAATCATAAACTTTCATTTGTCTCTACAAACACTTATTCACACCAAAATATGTTTATGAGTATACAATTGGCATCAATGCCCTGTGTAAACAGAAAGATGGCTACTTTGATGCCTCACACCCTCTGTTCAAGGGAACATAGTCAAATGCATTATTCACTAAATCACATATTTGTTTCACTTAAAGTACTTTTTAACACCATGTAAACAGCTAAACTGACTACCATTGTTGAATCTGATTCTGTTGTTCAAAACAACTAGTGAGAAATTTTTATGTGCCAACACTTGGCATCCCTCAGCATTTTAATTTTCATAGCAAAATCTAAAGTAGTTATTCATTTCCAATTTTATATATTAGGAGATTCAGACTCAGAGAGGTTAAATGATTTGCTCAAGATTAAACAACTAAATTGTAGAGTCAAATTAGAATCTAGTAAAATCCTTTGTGGACACATGAAAATATATGTGTATTTAAAAATAGTGACAGATCAAAAACTGAACTCAGGTTCAAAAGACAGATCAATAATTATAAAGATGGCTTCAATATCTTATTTGCTACATTTTTATACTCAGTTATTTTTACTATTTAAATTTTGCTCTAATCAAGAGCTGTATTTACTTACTTTTTAATGTGTTTGTTCTTCTTGATAATTGTAGCAGTGTTTTTGTTTGTTTTCTTTCATAACGCCTTGGTGACCTGACTAAATGGGAGATAGCTGATATATTTTTGTATGCTTCAGTGCAGTTCAGTCACTTAGTCGTGTCCGACTCTTTGCGACCCCATGAATTGCAGCACGCCAGGCCTCTCTGTCCATCACCATCTCCTGGAGTTCACTCAGACTGATGTCCATCAAGTTGGTGATGCCATCCAACCATCTTATCCTCTGTCGTCCCCTTCTCCTCCTGCCCCCAATCCATCCCAGCATCAGAGTCTTTTCCAATAAGTCAACCCTTCCCATGAGGTGGCCAAAGTACTGGAGTTTCAGCTTTAGCATCATTCCCTTCAAAGAAATCCCAGGGTTGATCTCCTTCAGAATGGACTGGTTGGGTCTCCTTGCAGTCCAAGAGACTCTCAAGAGTCTTCTCCAACACCACAGTTCAAAAGCATCAATTCTTTGGTGCTCAGCCTTCTTCGCAGTCCAACTCTCACATCCATACATGACCACAGGAAAAACCATAGCCTTGACTAGACAGACCTTTGTTGGCAAAGTAGTGTCTCTGATTTTGAATATACTATCTAGGTTGGTCATAACTTTCCTTCCAAGGAGTAAGCGTCTTTTAATTTCGTGGCTGCAGTCACCATCTGCAGTGATTTGGGAGCTCCAAAAAATAAAGTCTGACACTGTTTCCCCATCTATTTCCCATGAAGTGATGGGACATGAAGCCATGATCTTCGTTTTCTGAATGTTGAGCTTTAAGCCAACTTTTTCACTCTCCTCTTTCACTTTCATCAAGAGGCTTTTTAGTTCCTCTTCACTTTCTGCCATAAGGGTGGTGTCATCTGCATATTTGATGTTATTGATATTTCTCCCGGCAATCTTGATTCCAGCTTGTGCTTCTTCCAGTCCAGCGTTTCTCATGATGTATTTTGCATATAAGTTAAATAAGCAGGGGGACAATATACAGCCTTGACGGACGCCTTTTTGTTGGAAGAATATAAGTATACAAGTTTTAGATATATAAATAGCATCATTACCATATATTTTTAAAACATAACAGAGAAAGTATCCTGAACTATGTATAGTTTTCAATTATGCCTAAGATTTATCCTGGAAGGTAGGAAATGTTTTAATGGACATTTTGTCTTAACAGGATTTTCCCCATCAAGATGTTTACAAATACTTCATCTACTTAAAAGATATTTTAAAAATAATATACTGGAAGAAAATACAGAGATTAACATTGAACTGAAAAATAGTATCTGATTTTTCAGATACCCATAGTGTGTCCAGTCATTTGGACTTTAAGAAATCTGGAGGTAGATTTTGCTCTGATACTTAATGTATCTACAACCTTGGTCAAGATTTACTTGATAAGCGTCAATTTCCTCATGTGAAAATGCAGATTATTTTTTAAATCTATATTACAAGGCAGTTTCGAGAATTAGTAATTATGTATAGAGCTTAGCATAGAGCTTCATCCAGAATAGTAAGCAATCTAAGTTTTAATTACTCTCATTAGTGTAGACACATGGTATCTGTAAATACTATTTAGTTCCACTGTATGTGTGTGTACATGTATGTCTGAGTTTTGTTAAATTCCTTACACAGGAATTTTTCCTTTAAACGACTATTTAATATAATTGTTACCAAACTGAACTCAGGTTCACTCACCTGATACTCAGCAAAGCCAGTCTATTGATACTGGGTTGTAGTGAAGGAAAATAAAGCATTTATTGCAGGGCATGGAGAATGGGCAGCTGATACTCAACCTGGACTCGCTGATGGCTTCAAAGGAAAGGTTTTTAAAGGCAACACTAGGGGTGAGGGTTACAGTGTACACGATCAGCTTGTGGACCAGTTCCTGATTGATTTGTGTTCAAAGTGATATTTCAGGAATCTTAGTCAACTTTCTGGTTTCAGTCAGTCTGGGATCTACATGCTTATGCTCAGTATATAGTCACCATCCTCTACCTGGGTGGGGTTCTTACTTCCCACAGAACAACTCAAATATATGCATTAGATTGTCATGTATGTCCTTTCAGGAGGAACTAGAAGTCCTGTCATTCTGTTTTATCAGCAAATTTAAGCTACCTTACTTTTTCTTGCTTAACTGCTTTTCCTTTGTTTCTGCATTAATCACCTCTCTAATTGGTAATGGGTGGCTGGCGCCCTGGGCGCAAGCAGCTGCAACGGCCAGCGCCCCGGGCGCGGCCGAGAGGAGCTACCCCACGTCCGAGGTCAGGGGCAGCGGCCGAGAGTTCCAGGCTGCGACAGCGCAGGAATGGCCGAGAGGAGCCACCCCGCATCCGAGGTTGGGGCAGCGGCCGGGAGGAGCCACCCCGCGTCCCAGGCTAGGGGCGGCAGGCAGGAGGAGCCGCCCCGTGCCCTAGGCCAGGGGTGGCAGCCGGGAGGAACAACCCACGTCCAAGGAGCGGTGGCTGCACTGGCGCAGGAGGGCCTAGAGGAGCTATCCCATGCTGAAGGTCAGGAAGGGTGGCAGTGAGGAGATACCCTTCGTCCAAGGTAAAGAGCAGCGGCTGCACTGAAGAGATACCCCACACCCAAGGTAAGAGAAACCCAAGTAAGATGGTAGGTGTTGCAAGAGGGCATCAGAGGGCAGACACACTGAAACCATACTCACAGAAAACTAGTCAATCTAATCACACTAGGACTACAGCCTTGTCTAACTCAATGAAACTAAGCCATGCCCGTGGGGCCACCCAAGACGGGCGGGTCATGGTGGACAAGTCTGACAGAATGTGGTCCACTGGAGAAGGGAATGGCAAACCACTTCAGTATTCTTGCCTTGAGAACCCCATGAACAGTATGAAAAGGCAAAATGATAGGATACTGAAAGAGGAACTCCCCAGGTCAGTAGGTGCCCAATATGCTACTGGAGATCAGTGGAGAAATAACTCCAGAAAGAATGAAGGGATGGAGCCAAAGCACAAACAATACCCAGTTGTGGATGTGACTGGTGATAGAACCAAGGTCTGATGCTGTAAAGAGCAATATTGCATAGGAACCTGGAATATCAGGTCCATGAATCAAGGCAAATTGGAAGTGGTCAAACAAGAGATGGCAAGGGTGGACATCGACATTCTAGGAATCAGCGAACTAAAATGGACTCGAATGGGTGACCATTATATCTACTACTGCGGGCAGGAATCCCTCAGAAGAAATGGACTAGCCATCATGGTCAACAAGAGTCCGAAATGCAGTACTTGGATGCAATCTCAAAAATGACAGAATATTCTCTGTTCGTTTCCAAGGCAAACGATTCAATATCACGGTAATCCAAGTTTATGCCCCAACCAGTAACACTGAAGAAGCTGAAGGTGAACAGTTATATGAAGACCTACAAGACCTTGTAGAACTAACACCCCAAAAAGATGCCCTTTTCATTATAGGGGACTGGAATGCAAAAGTAGGAAGTCAAGGAACACCTGGAGTAACTGGCATATTTGGCCTTGGAATGCGGAATGAAGCAAGGCAAAGACTAATAGAGTTTTACCAAGAACATGCACTGGTCATAGCAAACACCCTCTTCCAACAACACAAGAGAAGACTCTACACATTGACATCACCAGATGGTCAACACCGAAATCAGACTGATTATATTCTTTGCAGCCAAAGATGGAGAAGCTCTATACAGTCAACAAAAACAAGACCAGGAGCTGACTGTGGCTCAGATCATGAACTCCTTATTGCCAAATTCAGACTCAAATTGAAGAAAGTAGGGAAAACCGCTAGACCATTCAGGTATGACCTAAATCAAATCCCTTATGATTATACAGTGGACGTGAGTAATAGATTTAAGTGCCTAGATCTGATAGATAGAGTGCCTGATGAACTATGGACTGAGGATCGTGACATTGTACAGGAGACAGGGATCAAGACCATCCCCAAGGAAAAGAAATGCAAAAAAGCAAAATGGCTGTCTGGGGAGGCCTTACAAATAGCTGTGAAAAGAAGGGAAGCAAAAAGCAAAGGAGAAAAGGAAAGATATAAGCATCTGAATGCAGAGTTCCAAAGAATAGTAAGAAGAGATAAGACAGCCTTCTTCAGAGATCAATGCAAAGAAATAGAGGAAAACAACAGAATGGGAAAGACTAGAGATCTCTTGAAGAAAATTAGAGACACCAAGGGAACATTTCATGCAAAGATGGGCTTGATAAAGGACAGAAATGGTATGGACCTAACAGAAGCAGAAGATATTAAGAAGAGGTGGCAAGAATACACAGAAGAACTACGCAAAAAAGATCTTCATAACCCAGATAATCATGATGGTGTGATCACTCATCTAGAGCCCGACATCCTGGAATGTGAGGTCAAGTGGGCTTTAGAAAGCATCACTACGAACAAAGCTAGTGGAGGTGATGGCATTCCAGTGGAGCTGTTTCAAATCCTGAAAGACGATGCTGTGAAAGTGCTGCACTCAATATGCCAGCAAATTTGGCAAACTCAGCAGTGGCCACAAGACTGGAAAAGGTCAGTTTTCATTCCAATTCCAAAGAAAGGCAATGCCAAATAATGCTCAAACTATCACACAATTGCACTCATCTCACATGCTAGTAAAGTAATGCTCAAAATTCTCCAAGCCAGGTTTCAGCAATACGTGAACCGTGAACTTCCTGATGTTCAAGCTGGTTTTAGAAAAGGCAGAGGAACCAGAGATCAAATTGCCAACATCTGCTGGATCATGGAAAAAGCAAGAGAGTTCCAGAAAAACATCTATTTCTGCTTTATTGACTATGCCAACACCTTTGACTGTGTGGATCACAATAAACTGTGGAAAATTCTGAGAGAGATGGGAATACCAGACTCCCTGACCTGCCTCTTAAGAAATCTGTATGCAGGTCAGGAAGCAACAGTTAGAACTGGACATGGAACAACAGACTGGTTCCAAATAGGAAAAGGAGTGCGTAAAGGCTGTATATTGTCACCCTGCTTATTTAACTTATATGCAGAGTACATCATGAGAAACGCTGGACTGGAGGAAACACAAGCTGGAATCAAGATTGCCAGGAGAAATATCAATAACCTCAGATATGCAGATGACATCACCCTTATGGCAGAAAGTGAAGAGGAGCTAAAAAGCCTCTTGATGAAAGTAAAAGAGGAGAGTGAAAAAGTTGGCTTAAAGCTCAACTTTCAGAAAAAGAAGATCATGGCATCTGGTCCCATCACTTCATGGGAAATAGATGGGGAAACAGTGGAAACATGTCAGACTTTATTTTGGGGGGCTCCAAAATCACTGCAGATGTTTACTGCAGCCACAAAATTAAAAGATGCTTACTCCTTGGTAGAAAAGTTATGACCAACCTAGATAGCGTATTAAGAAGCAGATACATTACTTTGCCGACTAAGGTCCGTCTAGTCAAGGCTATGGTTTTTCCTGTGGTCATGTATGGATGTGAGAGTTGGACTGTGAAGAAGGCTGAGCGCCAAAGAATTGATGCTTTTGAACTGTGGTGTTGGAGAAGACTCTTGAGAGTCCCTTGGACTGCAAGGAGACCCAACCAGTCCATTCTGAAGGAGATCAACCCTGGGATTTCTTTGGAAGGAATGATGCTAAAGCTGAAACTCCCGTACTTTGGCAACCTCATGTGAAGGGTTGACTCATTGGAAAAGACTCTGATCCTGGGAGGGATTGGAGGCTGGAGGAGAAGGGGACAAGAGGGGATGAGATGGCTGGATGGCATCACTGACTCGATGGACGTGAGTCTGAGTGAACTCTGGGAGTTGGTGATGGACAGGGAGACCTGGCGTGCTGCAATTCATGGCGTTGCAAAGAGTCGGACACGACTGAGCGACTGAACTGAACTGAACTGAACTGAACTAATTGGTATCACTTGAGTCTCCTCTTTGGCACTTTCAAAAAGCCTAGAAGACTTTTTTTTTTTTTAAGCAAGAAATGGGGAACACAAAAGGGCTTGTTACCTGGGAAGGCCCTACGGGGTCCTGCTCAATTTCAACCCCTCTTTCTAATAATCCTCAATTCTAAGGGGAATAGGAGCAAGACAAGAAGGTGAATAAAGCTTTAGATAGAAAGGTAAATCTTAAACCCTTCAGGGAAACTCAGTTTTAGAGGGACCTGGTTTCATAACCAGTTAGTTTTTGCTGTCCAGCAAGCAACCTCAAGATTCCACTGGCAAACGATAAGTACTGTATTGTTCATGTATCTGAGATTGCACTACCCTTTCTGCTTATCTTGTCTGGATTTGCTTACACATCTGTGGTTAGCTGTCTCAGCTGGGGTAGACAGGGTGATTCAGTGATGCCCCACATGTGTCTTTTCCTCCAGTATAGAGGTTAATAGGCTAAATGCTGCCTACCACCTGTTTTTATAACTAAAATTTTATTGGCTCACAGACCTGCCCATTTGTTTACATACGGTATATAGTTGCTTTTTCACTACAAAAGTAGTGTGAGGTAGTTGCCACAGAATTTTATGGTCTGTAAAACCCCAAATGCTTATTATCTGTCTCTTTACAGGAAAAAAAAAAAAACAAATTTTGCCTAAAATTTCGTTTTAAAAGTACAGCTCTGGCAGTTCTCCTGGTAATAATGATAGAAAGTGTGTGCACCAACTCATGTGCCTATTTTGAGCCTCTGTGTCATATGTGCTAATATTCAATTAGCCAAAGCAAGTCATATGCTCAAATCCAGGGGCAAGGAGCAAAGAGTGGTAAAGAATGTGGAAACAGGAAGGGTCAAATGACTGAAGCCAATAATGCAATATACAATTTTCATAACTTTTTTGAGGAATACTCACATGTGTGTACCTGTTTAGAACTTGCTACTTTCTCTTCCAGCAACATTTTGAATACATCAAGAACCAATGATCTACCCCAGTGGTCAGCAATTTTTGTCCATAACGGGCTAGATATTAAATATTTTGGGCTTTATTTGGCATGTCCTTCACAACTACTCAAATCTGTCATCACATCAGGTGGCCATAGATAACATGCAAACAAATGAATGTGGCTGTGTTCCAACAAAACTTTTTTCACAAAACAGACAGTAGTTTGCCTGTTCCCAATCTACCACATATCAAAAGTAAGCAAACTGGGGCACAAAGTATTTAGATGTCTTATCTAGGATCACACACCTAAGTGATTATTAAACAAGATAAGGTTTATAGTCCTACAGTGGCCAACCAAGAAGATGTTTTATTTTTTGGTTCCACATAAAGTTATAAGATTTAACTTGTTTGAAAAATGTGTTAAAATTGGAAAATTTATGTAAAAATCTGGATGTTCATATTTTCTTAAATTGGATCATGTGGAAGTACTGGACTCAAATTCCCATCATGCAACAATTGGTTGGAGCCAAGTAACTGCCAATTAGATATATTGTTAGTTCATCTGTTTATTGAGACCCTACATTTGGCCCAGTTCACTTATTTACATTATTTTACTGACCCCTGTGGGCATACAAGTTTACTACCATGGGCTTAGAACACAATCCTTTTAATTTCCCAGTCCTGGAATTTTTTTCCTCTTGACTACTTCATGTGGTCAAGTCACTCTGATACAGTCAAGTTGTTAGGTTTTAAAACTTGTAAGAACTACTTTGTCTTTGAAGAACTGTTTCCCTCCTCTATGGATTTCGGGGAATGATGAGACTTTCCAACTTTATTAGTTTAAAATCCATAAAAATGAGTTTCAGTGAAGTATTTTATAATTAAATCTCTTTATTATAATTGAATGTATAATTTGCAACATCTACTGAGATGATTTTAAACTTTGGACAGTCTTTAATAACAAATGTTTCTTATCACCTGAGCTAGAAATACTTGAAAAAGTGAACAAACAAGTGATTTAAGGGAAAATGCTCCCTGCACACACTCCTTGTTAATATTTTATGGTCATTTTAGAACTGAGAATTATTTGGTGCCACAACAGTTGATAGATTTGTGGAGATTCTTTGTCTTCATTTGAAAACAGGTGAAAGTAAAGAAAATCCCACTTCATATGCTGAAGTTTGACACATCTGTCTGATAATTATGAGCTTTTGCTCAAGGGTTCAAATCAACCACTTGATTATGATTAAAGATATTTCATCTTACAAATTTACATCATCTAACAAATATCATCAACTAACAGCCCCAAAGTCTTGTAGGGAAACGTATATCACACACTAAATGTCATGCCTGTGGAAAAGAGGAAGAGAAAGGGAAAACTAACATTTGCTTTTACTACAGTGCAACTTGGGCTTCCCTGGTAGCTCAGCTGGTAAAGAATCCACCTGCAATACAGGAGACCTTGGTTCGATCCCTGGATTGGGAAGATCCCCTGGAGGAGGACAGAGGAGCCTGGCAGGCTACAGCCCATGGGGTCACAAAGAGTTGGACATAACTGAATGACTAAGCACACAATGCCATTCAGTGTGCTAGGTGCTTTATAGACATTTATCCTCCTTTAATCTACAAAACGATCCAGTGGCATGGGTGCTTTTATTATTCCCAGTTTATAGTGGGGGGAAATTGAAGCTCAGAGTTCATATGTTACCTGCCTAAAATCATATAGATAAAAGCTGAATTTTTTGATTCAGGTCTGGCAGGCAGATTCCTGTGTAGTGAGCTCCCTGGGAGTACCATGGAAAACAATAGTACTGAATGTGTCTCATGCTGCTGCTGCTAAGTCACTTCAGTCGTGTCCAACTCTGTGCGATCCCATAGAGTTCAGCCCACCAGGCTCCCCCATCCCTGGGATTCTCCAGGCAAGAACACTGGAGTGGGTTGCCATTTCCTTCTCCAATGCGTGAAAGTAAAAAGTGAAAGTGAAGTCACTCAGTCGTGTCCGACTCTTAGCAACCCCGTGGACTGCAGCCTACCAGGCTCCTCCATCCATGGATTTTCCAGGCAAGAGTACTGGACTGGGGTGCTATTGCCTTCTCTGACTGAATGTGTCTAGGAGGTAGGAAAACCATAGAGTGTAATAATAGCTTTTTCCTTTGTGAGCTAGCTTGACCATATCAGAGCAAAGCTCCATCAGTACTAAAGGCAAGAATCAAATATAAAATAATCTGTAAGCCTTATAGTAGCTTTGTTTATCAAAAGGCATCTCTCTGACTATACGCAGAATGAGGCTAATGGCTGTTGTACTTATCCTGGCATTCAAAATGAAAAATTCTAGGTTTTTAAAGAATCTCCACACTGTTCTGCATAGTGGCTGTACTAGTTTGCATTCCCACTAACAGTGTAAGAGTGTTCCCTTCTCTCCACACCCTCTCCAGCATTTATTGCTTGTAGACTTTTGGATCGCAGCCATTCTGACTGGCGTGAAATGGTACCTCATTGTGGTTTTGATTTGCATTTCTCTGAGAATGAGTGATGTTGAGCATCTTTTCACGTGTTTGTTAGCCATCTGGATGTCTTCTTTGGAGAAATGTCTATTTAGTTCTTTGGCCCATTTTTTGATTGGATTGTTTATTTTTCTGGAATTGAGCTGCAGGAGTTGCTTGTATATTTTTGAGATTAGTTCTTTGTCAGTTGCCTCATTTGCTATTATTTTCTCCCATTCTGAAGGCTGTCTTTTCACCTTGCTTATAGTTTCCTTTGTTGTGCAGAAGCTTTTAATTTTAATTAGGGCCCATTTGTTTATTTTTGCTTTTATTTCCAATATTCTGTGAGGTGGGTCATAGAGGATCCTGCTGTGATTTATGTCAGAGAGTGTATTGCCTATCTTCTCCTCTAGGAGTTTTATAGTTTCTGGCCTTATGTTTAGATCTTTAATCCATTTTGAGTTTATTTTTGTGTATGGTGTTAGAAAGTGTTCTAGTTTCATTCTTTTACAAGTGGTTGACCAGTTTTCCCAGCACCATTAAAGAGATTTTCTTTAATCCATTGTATATTCCTGACTCCTTTGTCAAAGATTAGGTGTCCATAGGTGCGTGCATTTATCTCTGGGCTTTCTGTTTTGTTCCATTGATCTATATTTCTGTCTTTGTGCCAGTACCATACTGTCTTGATGACTGTGGCTTTGTAGTAGAGCCTGTGGAGATTCCTTAAAAAAACTGTAAATAGAACTGCCTTATGACCCAGAAATCCCACTGCTGGGCATACACACTGAGGAAACCAGAATTGAAAGAGACACGTGTACCCCAGTGTTCATCACAGCACTGTTTATAATAGCCAGGACATGGAAACAACCTAGATGTCCATCAGCAGATGAATGGATAACAAAGCTGTGGTACATATACACAATGGAGTATTACTCAGCCATTAAAAAGAATACATATGAATCAGTTCAATGAGGTGGATGAGACTGGAGCCGATTATACAGAGTGAAGTAAGCCAGAAAGAAAAACACCAATACAGTATACTAACGCATATATATGGAATTTAGAAAGATGGTAATGATAACCCTGTATGCAAGACAGCAAAAGAGACACAGATATATAGAACAGTCTTTTGGACTCTGTGGGAGAGGGAGAGGGTGGGATGATTTAGGAGAATAGCATTGAAACATGTATAATATCATATATGAGATGAATCGCCAGTCCAGGTTTGATGCAGGATACAAGATGCTTGGGACTGGTGCACTAGGATGACCCAGAGGGATGGTACAGGGAGGGAGGTGGGAGAGGGATTCAGGATGGGGAACACGTGTACACCCGTGGCGGATTCATGTTGATGTATGGCAAAACCAATACAATATTTAAAGTAATTAGCCTCCAATTAAAATGTTTAAATTTTTTTTAATGAAAAATTCCTGCTTTGGAAGGTTTGCTCAGCAAAGTGTTCCTAATCTGCAGAATGCAAATAAAGGCTTTCAAACATTTCATCAATCCATTTTGAGCTATTGTGGCAATTTTTGTCAAGGATTTTGATTGAGTTTATTTGCCTGTGATTATTAAGACTCTTGTAGAAGCAAAAAAAGTAAGCTCTTTTGAAAAAGAATTTAACTCATTAAGTTCTGTTCTGCCTAACCTACATACTTGCATTGTTTGGTCCTCCCTTCAGAGAAAATTGATGCATACTCCCCTTGTCCTGTAAAACTACTGGCAATTTTGCAAAGAGAAAATTTCAAAGAATGCCTCTTGGTGTGGAAGAAAGTGAAGTCTTACATGAAGATAAGTGGAAATAGTTTTCAAAAGAGCTATTTAAGCAGTTGGGTAATCTGCAGCAGGATCTTGTATACAGTGTTGCAAGACAGCATGTATTGCATGTGCAAAGCATCAGATGTTCAGAAAAGATTGTGTGCCCAAACTGACATTCTGATCACCACCCTTTTTATTGTTAACATAAATGACCCAATTGGTAGAAAAGTAACTATATATACTCTTCCTGTTGCAGCAAACTCCTCAACATTTATAAGAACTGCTTTGTGAAAAAAGTGGAAGGTCACAGGATAGGCTAGCCATAATCAAACAGTGATGGTCAAATTTTTATTTTTTACTTTCTATTTGTATCTCTATTATATAGTGGTCATTTTTAATATTTCTAAAACTTTTCTCCTGGCCTTCTCCCGGATGCTTTTATTACATTAATATTAGAATACTCAAGATTATGAAAGGCAATAAAAGCCTTAGTGAAATAAAGATTTTTTATATATGAATTCTCAATCTGCCTAGTTGAGGCCATTCTAGATATCTGATACAACTGGTTTTTAGAAAACTGGTTCATGCAACTCAAAACAGGAATAAAACTCAATTCTTAATATGCTGAAATTATGATGCCCAGACATTTTTACCTATGGGATATAATTAATAATGCAGAACTTCAGAAATGGTTATAAGTTTCCATCTATAAAATAAGCCACTCTAGATATTTTGAACAGAAAGATTTTCAACACAGGGGCTTTTTGCTTATGAAATCATTAGCCATTCTAAGTGAACAAGATTTAGACTTGGAACCAATAACAACTCCAGAACAACACAGAATTGTCCCTCCATAGGAGATGGCATTTACACTACAACAGGCAACCATGGAAATTAAGAAGCCATTGTAAAAAGTGCTTTGTAAAAGTACCTATCACTCAAGATATGATCTGGAAGTCAGAGAGCTACTGACAGAACTGCTGGATACAGAACCACACAGCGTTCCCCAGATCTATGCCAGCAAAATAGATACTTCATATATTAGTGTTTCTCCTAATATTTATGGAGAAGGAAATGGCAAACAACTCCAGTATTCTTGCCTGGAGAATCCCATGGATGGGGGAGTCTGGAGGGCTACAGTCCATGGGGTCACAAGTGTCAGACATGACTTAGCGACTAAACCACCACCACCACCACCACCTAACATGTAATGCAATTATGAATGCAAATGTTGGGTAAATGCCACTGATGGAAACCAGATACCTTAGCTACAAGGGATTTTGGAAATGTAAGCTATATCTTGCCATAACATCTGCCATTCAGAAGGATGGCCTAAGAGTTAAAATAGATACTGAATAAATCAGTGTACCATATCTGCTGTACCAAAGGGCCTGGAGGAAACCTTGTGACAAGTATTAATGCTAGTTTTAAAAAGTAGATTTTAAAGAAAGGAGTCAATACCCATAAATCATTTTAGTATAAAAATGATTTAAAGTCCATTTTCTGACACATTTATACCTATCCTAAATTGATTTCTTTGAGTACTTGAAATTTCAAATAATATTTATTGTACACCTGCAGTATTTAAGGAATTGGGCAAAGGAATCAGACATGATCCCTGTCCCTGAACAAGCACATTCTAACTTGGAATAGAAGAGCTAGGGACAATGACAATACAAAGTAACATATGTTAAATACTGAAAAAGAGCAAACTGTACTAGAGAGGACTCAGGGGAAAGTTTCAGGAAGGATGTAACAGTTGAACTTGGCCTTACAGAATGAATAAGGTCAAACAAAAATCAAACTTTTAATTTTTTGGCAATTTTCAGTTTACAAAATATGTTTAGAATATTTTATCATTTTACTTTTCCAGAAATTCTTTCATATATCTAGAGAAATGCTTTCCATATTCCACAGATTTTTTTCCCCAAAATTGCAGGTTGACACCACACAGCTAGGAAGCAACAGAAATAGAAAAATGAACTCATGTATGTTTCACTCCAATAGTGCTGATTGATCATATCACATTGGCATTCTCAGAGGGATAAAGAAACACAGAAATGCCTACATAGAGAATGAAAGAAATAACACTGGAGCAAAAGCTTAGAAACTGCAAGCAATTGTGTTTGACTGGATTGCAAAGAAAATGTAGAGACTAGAGAGCAAAGGTAAATTAGGACCAGACAGTAGGTAAATTTAATAACAGAATAAAGCAATAGGCATCTAATTAAATTTTTAGAAAAACATGATTACTGCACTGATTTGTAGAATTGAAATGCAGTGTGAAAGAGACTAGAGACTGAAATGGAGGAAATAAGGATCTCATAATTGCCTAGATGAGAGTAATGAGGGTATAAATTAGTTTGGTATGACTATGAATCAAGACCTCTCTCTCCAGCAATATGATTAACTACCTATTTGGACACAGATTTTCAACAATTTCAAAAATGCAGAAATGATGGATCAAATCTAATAAACATCTTTCCAAATCAATACACAGCTGAGCTCATAGGAAAGGAAGGAAAATTCCCAGGGATTAAAACTAAAGAGAGCTTTAAAACAAAATGGTACACTGAAGCTAAGCGTACTAGAGCCCTAGAAGTATTTGCCAATCTCCTTAAATAAGAGGCTTGTATTTTCATAATCTGCCACCTATGCATAGGTGACATAGCCTTGGGCCAATACAAGGTATAGAGAGTATCAACAGAACTTCCTCACATTCAAAAAACCCGACATAACTAAGTACTCAATGAATGGGTAGATTGGAGGAAAAAATTTCACCTGATGGCAAAGGAAAACAATTGGGAAAATAGGTATTACTCTGAGTAGAGATCTTATAACAGGCTTGACGATGTCTCTATCTAGTCTTCTGGTTTTAATGTATAATAGTTGAGGCATATCCAAGCTTATGCCCCAACCAGTAACGCTGAAGAAACAGAAGTTGAATGGTTTTATGAAGACCTACAAGACCTTTTAGAACTAACACCCAAAAAAGATGTCCTTTTCATTATAGGGGACTGGAATGCAAAAGTAGGAAGTCAAGGAACACCTGGAGTAACTGGCACATTTGGCCTTGGAATGCGGAATGAAGCAGGGCAAAGACTAATAGAGTTTTGCCAAGAAAATGCACTGGTCATAGCAAACACCCTCTTCCAACAACACAAGTGAAGAAGACTCTACACATGGACATCACCAGATGGTCAACACCGAAATCAGACTGATTAGATTCTTTGCAGCCAAAGATGGAGAAGCTCTATACAGTCAATAAAAACAAGACCAGGAGCTGACTGTGCCTCAGATCATGAACTCCTATGGCCAAATTCAGACTCAAATTGAAGAAAGAAGGGAAAACCGCTAGACCATTCAGGTATGACCTAAATCAAATCCCTTATGATTATACAGTGGAAGTAAGAAAAAGATTTAAGGGTCTAGATCTGATAGATAGAGTGCCTGATGAACTATGGACTGAGGTTCGTGATACTGTACAGGAGACAGGGATCAAGACCATCTCCATGGAAAAGAAATGCATAAAAGTAAAATGGCTGTCTGGGGAGGCCTTACATAGCTGTGAAAGGAAGAGAGGCGAAAAGCAAAGGAGAAAAGGAAAGATATAAGCATCTGAATGCAGAGTTCCAAAGAATAGCAAGAAGAGATAAGACAGCCTTCTTCAGTGATCAATGCAAAGAAATAGAGAAAAACAACAGAATGGGAAAGACTAGAGATCTCTTCAAGAAAATTAGAGACACCAAGGGAACATTTCATGCAAAGATGGGCTTGATAAAGGACAGAAATGGTATGGACCTAACAGAAGCAGAAGATATTAAGAAGAGGTGGCAAGAATACACAGAAGAACTGTACAAAAAAGATCTTCACGACCCGGATAATCACGATTATGTGATCACTAATCTAGAGCCCGACATCCTGGAATGTGAGGTCAAGTGGGCTTTAGAAAGCATCACGACAAACAAAGCTAGTGGAGGTGATGGAATTCCAGTGGAGCTGTTTCAAATCCTGAAAGGTGATGCTGTGAAAGTGCTGCACTCAATATACCAGCAAATTTGGAAAACTCAGCAGTGGCCACAGGACTGGAAAAGCTCAGTTTTCATTCCAATTCCAAAGAAAGGCAATGCCAAACAATGCTCAAACTACCACACAATTGCACTCATCTCACATGCTAGTAAAGTAATGCTCAAAATTCTCCAAGCCAGGCTTCAGCAATACATGAACCGTGAACTTCTAGATGTTCAAGCTGGTTTTAGAAAAGGCAGAGGAACCAGAGATCAAATTGCCAACACCCACTGGATCATGGAAAAAGCAAGAGAGTTCCAGAAAAACATCTATTTCTGCTTTATTGAATATGCCAAAGCCTTTGACTGTGTGGATCACAATAAACTGTGGAAAATTCTGAAAGAGATGGGAATACCAGAGCACCTGATCTGCCTCTTGAGAAATCTGTACGCAGGTCAGGAAGCAACAGTTAGAACTGGACATGGAACTACAGACTGGTTCCAAATAGGAAAAGGAGTCTGTCAAAGCTGTATATTGTCACCTTGCTTATTTAACCTATATGCAGAGTACACCATGAGAAACGCTGGGCTGGAAGAAACACAAGCTGGAATCAAGATTGCCAGGAGAAGTATCAATAACCTCAGATATGCAGATGACACCACCCTTATGGCAGAAAGTGAAGAGGAGCTAAAAAGCCTCTTGATGAAAGTGAAAGAGGAGAGTGAAAAAGTTGGCTTAAAGCTCAACATTCAGAAAATGAAGATCATGGCATCTGGTCCCATCACTTCATGAGAAATAGATGGGTAAACAGAAACAGTGTCAGACTTTATTTTGGGGGGCTCCAAAATCACTACAGATGGGGACTGCAGCCATGAAATTAGAAGATGCTTATTCCTTGGAAGAAAATTTATGACCAACCTAGATAGTATATCCAAAAGCAGAGACATTACTTTGTCTACTAAGGTCCGTCTAGTCAAGGCTATAGTTTTTCCTGTAGTCATGTATGGATGTGAGAGTTGGACTGGGAAGAAGGCTCAGCACTGAAGAATTGATGAATTTGAACTGTGGTGTTGGAGAATACTCTTGAGAGTCCCTTGGACTGCAAGGAGATCCAACCAGTCCATTCTGAAGGAGATCAGCCCTGGGATTTCTTTGAAACGAATGATGCTAAAGCTGAAACTCCAGTACTTTGGCCACCTCATGTGAAGAGTTGACTCATTGGAAAAGACTCTGATGCTGGAAGGGATTGGGGGCATGAGGAGAAGCGGACGACAGAGGATGAGATGGCTGGATGGCATCACTGACTCGATGGATGTGCGTCTGAGTGAACTCCGGGAGATGGTGATGGACAGGGAGGCCTGGCGTGCTGCGATTCATGGGGTTGCAAAGAGTCGGACACGACTGAGTGACTGAACTGAACTGAACTGAACTGAGTTGTGGCATCTAAGAAAATATAGACTGAGAAATTAACCTAATCCCCAGTTGGTAGGCAACTAAGTTATCTTTCAGAACATAATACACATACAGAAAAATGGACCCTCAAACCAGGCTTTTCAGGATTTTGTTGATGAGCTCAGATGGTAAAGCATCTGCCTACAATGCGGGAGACCCGGGTTCGATCCCTCGGTTGGGAAGATCCTCTGGAGAAGGAAATAGCAACCCACTCCAGTAATCTCACCTGGAAAATCCCATGGATGGAGAAGCCTGGTAGGCTACAGTCTATGGGGTCGCAAAGAGTTGGACACAACTTAGTGACTTCACTTTAATCTTAAATTCACAGTTCAAAATCCTATATATTTTGACCATGTAAGACATTTCATACATAGTGGCAGCAGTGGAGGCAGTAGTGGCAGTATGATTTTTCATTCTGCCTAAATTCACACACACACACACACACACACACACACACACACATAGCAAAAGGCTAAAAACTGTAACCCATAGAGAGCAAATCCAGGGAATAAGGTATCACATCAAAGCCCAGGATATGACTTAGTAGAACCAAATCATTTAGAACAAAAAGACCCATGGAGAAATAGCAGCTGTATGGGAATAAAATGCTCTGTGGGAGGAAATAAAAGGATGTTTGTCAATCTCAGGAGTTGGAAAACATAGCAATCAGTTAAAATGCTCGCTCTCAAAAGGAGACTGCACCATTCAAGGTGGAGCACCCTGATGGCAGTGATGAGAACAGATAAAACTGGAAAGAGCTTTGGAGGTCTCCAATTTGCCAATGAATATAAAGAAAGGGTGCTTGGGTATCATGAAACCTCATGGTTTGGAAATATCCCATGAAAGAAAATTGTAACCCTTACTGAAACTAAACTACTGAGAGCAGAACACAAATATATTGGAGTAGAAAACACTTGGAGTAAAGAGAAAAATTTGGATGCTAATGAAGGAAATGACTAAAAGTACAGGTAAAATATAGTATTAATGATGTGCATACAGTGGGAGTGCATATTTTTTATTAATTTATAATAAATTAGAAGTACTAGGCTAATGAAGCTAAAAATGCTATCGTGGCTCATACAAGTATAGGAAACTTCATCTCATTAATGCATGACAAGAGAAAGAGGGTGCTTGAAATCCATACTAAGACATGGTAAGAAAAAAAGAGAAAGTGATACAAAAAAAAAAAACATATTACATAAAATTATGACATAGCAGAAAACTACATTTGGCTACAAAACCAACAAAAATCCTAATTTATTACTTCAAAACAAACCTAAATGTAATTATAGAAAAGATTAGTTACAGTAGAACAACATGAATGAAAGAAAAATAAATGAAACAGATTGATTTCTGGAGCAGACAGGACTTAGGTAGTAATTATAAATAGGAAAAAGTTATAAATTGAGAAAAATGTAAAAAAAAATAAAGGTGGACAGGTGAAGTTAAAGTACAGGAAGGGAACTAGAAAATAGAAAGTAAAAGCAATGACAAATCAAATATATATTAGGAAAGATAGTTTTCATAACTTGAGAGAAAGTGATAAATCATGAAAACAAAGCAAATACAGATATAAAAATGAGGGCTAGAATAAAACCACAATGGAACACTATAAATATATGAAAAACTATAATCAATATTTTTCTGAAATTAAAGAATATTTGAAAGTTGAAAGTACCTCAGAAAAATCACCCCAGATGAATATAAAGATATATTTTAGCAAAAGATCACATATTAAGAAAAACTGGGGATACAGGTAAAAATACCAAGGAAAACTGAGTTTTAAAAACCAACACTATTTACAATAATCAAGGCATGGAAACAACCTAAAAGTGCATTGACAGATAAATGGATAAAGAAGATGTGGTACATATATACAGTGGAATATTATTCATCCATAAATAATGCCACTTGCAGCAACATGGATGGACCTAGAGATTATCATACTAAGTGAAGTCAGAGAAAGACAAATATCATATGATATTGCTTATATGTAAAATCTAAAAAAAAAAATGATATAAATGAACTTATTTACAAAAACAGAAACAGATTAAGACTTCGAAAACAAACTTACAGTCACCCAAAGAGAAAGGTGGGGGAAATAAATTGGGAGTTTGGGTTGACATATACACACTACTTAAAATAGATAACCAATAAGGATTTACTGTATAGCACAGTGAACTCAGCTCAATATTTTGTAATAGTCAATAAGGGAAAAGAACTAAAAAAAGAACAGATATATGTATAACTGAATCACTTTGCTCTATACTTGAAACTAATATTGTAAATCAATGATAGACTAATATAAAATGAAAATTTAAAAATTAGCATCAGAATTGTTGACTGCAGTGCTTTAAGCTAGACCTTCCAAAAGTAATTTAGAAAACTCAAAGAACATGAGGAATACAAAGATTGCAAATTGTTTTGAACCAGCAATATCCAGGGCATACTTTACATAATGCACTCTTCCTGAATAATCACCTGAGGAATGAGCTTCAGACTACCAAGGAAATATTGAAATGCTTGTGAACATTAAATATACTTAACTAGAAGAAGAAGAAATGATGGGAATAAGGATGAATGAATACGTAAATAATTTGATTTCTAATTATATATTGCAACTATCAAAATCATGGTGAGAAGAAGGAAAGTCAATGGCAAGTAGAATAAGCTGGTTGATTGCCAGCTTATATTTTTATTGGGAATATAAAGATATAGATTAATTTAGATAATTGGGGAAAGGAAAAGAAAAGATTTGTAGCTATTTTCAGTAATGCTTACAGTAAGAAACTAATAGAAAATACCTTAAATGAAAGAGTTTAAAGATATAAGAATATAATGGCAATTAACAAAAAATAAAATCTTCACAAATAGCAATATTAGTATAAGAGAGAAAGATCTCATGGGAAAAAAAAAAACTTTAGATACAGTTTGAAAGAGAACAGAACTGTCATTATATTATGCATAATACAGTTATGACTCATAGATTTAAAATATTTTATTAGTAGATTAATTGAATACAAATCTGTAATGAAGAATACAAACCTATACTATATACAAAGACACATCTAACATAAAAAGACTCAAAAGGTTAAAAAGGGTATTCATTTTCATACTAAACAAGCAAATAGAGAACAAGAGTCAAGGTAGTATTCCGATTAAAAAGCATTAACAAGAAGAAAGATTGTATAATGCTTAGTCTATTGCTCAGTCTATAATTCATAATGATGCAATCAATGTTATAAATATCTCTGGTATCCTGGATTATAAAGAATATCTTAAGTAAATAAAAAATTTATGAAAACTGACTGCATATTTGGTTGTTTTGAAAGATCTCAATTTCAAAAAAGGGAAATACTAGACATAATTGTCTATCAGTTCAGTTCAGGTCAGTCACTCAGTTGTGTCTGACTCTGTGACCCCATGAATCGCAGCACGCCAGGCCTCCCTGTCCATCACTAACTCCTGGAGTTTACTCAAACTCATATCCATTGAATCGGTGATGCCATCCAGCCATCTCATTCTCTGTCGTCTCCTTCTCCTCCTACCCCCAATCCCTCCCAGCATCAGAGTCTTTTCCCATGAGTCAACTCTTCGCATGAGGTGGCCCAAGTATTGGAGTTTCAGCTTCAACATCAGTCCTTCCAACGAACACCCAGAACTAATCTCCTTTAGAATGGACTGGTTGGATCTCCTTGCAGTCCAAGGGACTCTCAAGAGTCTTCTCCAGAACCACAGTTCAAAAGTATCAATTCTTTGGTGCTCAGCTTTGTTCACAGTCCAACTTTCAGATCCATACATGACCACTGAAAAAACCATAGCCTTGACTAGACGGACCTTTGTTTGCAAAGTAATGTCTCTGCTTTTGAATATGCTCTCTAGGTTGGGCATAACTTCTTCTGCTTCTGTTAGGTTCACACCATTTCTGTTCTTTATTGAGTTCATCTTTGCATGAAATGTTCCCTTGGTATCTCTAATTGGTTTTTTTGTTTTTTTTTTTGAAGAGATATCTATTCTTTCTCATTCTGTTGTTTTCCTCCTTTTCTTCTCATTGATCACTGAGGAACACTTTCTTATATCTCCTTGCTAGTCTTTGGAACTCTGCATTCAGATGCTTATATCTTTCCTTTTCTTCTTTGCTTTTTGCTTCTCTTCTTTTCACAGCTATTTGTAAGCCTTCCTCAGATAACCATTTTGCCTTTTTGAATTTCTTTTTCTTGAGGATGGTCTTCATCACTGCCTTCTGTACAATGTCAAAAACCTCCATCCATAGTACTTCAGGCACTCTGTCTATCAGATCTAATCCATTGAAATTATTTGTCACTTCCACTGTATAACTGTACAGGATTTTATTTAGGTCATACCTGAATGGTCTGGTGATTTTCCCTACTTTCTTCAATTTAAGTCTGATTTTGGCAATAAGGAGTTCAGGATCTGAGCCACAACCAGCTCCTGGTCCTATTTTTACTGACTGTATAGAGCTCCTCCATCTTTGGCTGCAAAGAATATAATCAATCTGATTTCAGTATTGACCATCTGGTGTTGTCCACTTGTAGAGTCTTCTCTTATGTTGTTGAAAGAGGGTGTTTGCTATGACTAGTGTGTTCTCTTGGCAAAACTCTATTAGCCTTTGCCCCGCTTCATTCTATACTCCAAGGCCAAATTTGCCTGTTACTCTAGGTATTTCTTAACTTCCTTCTTTTGCATTCCAGTCCCCTATAATGTAAAGGACATATTTTGGGGGTGTTTAGTTTTAGAAGGTCTTGTCGGTCTTCATAGATCCATTCAACTTCAGCTTCTTCAGCATTACTGGTCGGGGCGTAGACTTGAATTACTGTGATACTGAATCATTTGCCTTGGAAAAGAACAGAGATAATTCTGTCATTTTGAGATTGCATCCAAATATTGCATTTTGGACTCTTATGTTGACTATGATGGCTACTCCATTTCTTCTAAGGGATGCTTGCTCACAGTAGTAGATATAATGGTCATCTGAGTAAAATTCACCCATTCCAATCCATTTTAGTTCGCCAATTCCTAAAATGGCAATATTCACTCTTGCCATTTCCTGTTCAACCACTTCCAATTTGCCTTGATTCATGGACTTAACATTGCAGGTTTCTATGCAGTATTGCTCTTTACAGCATGGAATTTTGCCTTCATCACCAGTCACATCCACAACTGGGTGTGGTTTTTGCTTTGCATCCATCTCTTCATTCTTTCTGGAGTTATTTCTCCACTGATCTCCAGTAGCATATTGGGCACCTACCTACCTGGGGAGTTCATCTTTCAGTGTCCTTTCTTTTTTGCCTTTTCTTACTGTTCATGGGGTTCTCAAGGCAAGAGTACTGAAGTGGTTTGCCATACCCTTCTCCAGTGGACTACGTTTTGTCAGAACTCTCCACCATGACCCCTCCATCTTGGGTGGCCCTACATGGCATGGCTCATAGTTTCATTGAGTTAGACAAAGTTGTGGTCTGTGTGATCAGTCTGATTAGTTTTATGTGATTGTGGTTTTCATTCTGTTGACCCTCTGAAGGAGAAGGACAAGAAGCTTATGGGAGCTTCCTGACTGAGGGGGAAACTGGGTCTTATTCTGATGGGCAGAGCCATGCCCAGTAAATCTTTAATCCAATTTTTTTTTTTTGATGGGCAGAACTGTGTTTCCTCCTTGTTATTTGCCATGGGGCAAACTATGGTGGAGGTAATGAAGATAATGGCAACCTCCTTCAAAAGATCCCATGCAGGCGCTGCTACACTCAGTGCACCCAATCTTGCAGCAGGCCACCGCTGACCCATGCCTTAGCCAGAGTCTCCTGGACACTCACAGGCAAGTCTGGGTCAGTCTCTTGTGGGGTCACTGCTCCTTTATTCTGGGTCATAGTGTGCACAAGGTTTTGTTTGTCCCCTCCAAGACTGTGCCGGTACATTATTCAGCCATAAAAAAGAAGGAAATCCTGCATTCAGAACAGCATGATTGGACTTTTAAGGTATTAAGTGAAATAAGAGAAAGATGAATATGTATGATTTGACTTATATATGGACTCAAACAAACAAACAAAAAAAGTAGAAAAAGAGATCAGATTTGTGGGCACCCCGCTCCAGTACTCTTGCCTGGAAAATCCCATGGACGGAGGCGCCTGGAAGGCTGCAGTCCATGGGGTCGCTGAGGGTCAGACACAACTGAGGTACTTCACTTTCACTTTTCACTTTCATGCATTGGAGAAGGAAATGGCAACCTACTCCAGTGTTCTTGCCTGGAGAATCCCAGGGACAGGGGAGCCTGATGGCTGCCATCTATGGGGTCACACAGAGTCAGACACGACTGAAGTGACTTAGCAACAGCAGAGGTGGGGGGTGGAGGGGAATTGGATGAAGGTGGTCAAAAGGTACAAACTTCCAGGTATACGATACATCAGTACTGGGGATGTAATCTACAATATGGTGACTATAGTTAACACTATAGTGGTATATTTGAAAGTTCCTAAGACAATATATCCTAAAAGTTCTTGTCACAAGGATACTAGTTTATTGTGGTGATCATTGCAAAATATATGTATGCCAAGTCATTATGCTATACACCTTATATTTATACAGTATTCTGGTGGCTCAAACGGTAAAGCATCTGCCTACAATGCAAGAGACCTGGGTTCAATTCCTGGGTTGGGAAGATCTCCTGGAGAAGGAAATGGCAACCCACTCCAGTATTCTTGCCTGGAAAATCCCATAAATGGAGAAGCCTAGTAGGCTACAGTCCATGGGGTTGCAAAGAGTAGGACACGACTGAGTGACTTCACTTTCACTTTCTATTTCAATTATGTGTGCTGTGTGCTAAGTCTCTTCAGTTGTGTAAAACTCTTGGTGACCCTATGGACTGTAGCCCATCAGGCTCCTCTGTACATGGGATTCTTCAGGCAAAATTACTGGAAAAGGTTGCCATGCCCTCCTCCAGGGGATCTTCCCAACTCAGAGATAGAACTTGTGTTTGTCTCTTATGTCTCCTGCATTGCCAGGCAGGGTCTTTACCTCTAGAGTCACCTGAGAAGACTTAATCTCAATCATATCTCAATAAAACTGGGTAAAAATTAAATGCCCTCCAACAGGAGAATATTGTGACTGTAATTGTGCAATTGTGACTGTCTTCATGCAATGGAATACTATGCACAAATAATTGAATGTTACTCAACTACACCAATCAATACAGATAAATGTCAAATATATTAAAAGTAAATTGCATAATAATACATATAAAGTGAAGTCGCTCAGTCGTGTCCGACTCTTTGCGACCCCATGGACAGTAGCCTGCACCAGGTTCCTCCGTCCATGGGATTTTCCAGGCAAGAGTACTGGGGTGGGTTGCCATTTCCTTCTCCAAGGAATCTTCCTCACCCAGGGATCAAACCCAGGTCTCCTGCATTGTAGACAGACGCTTTACCATCTGAGCCACCAAGGGAAGTGGATAATACATATAATTCCATTTAAATAAAATTTTAAGACATTTAGGTCAATATTATAATGTTATTTGGAAATATATATGGTAAAGTATAAAAATGAATATTAAAGATAATTTAAAATTCAGGATAAGTGGTTTCCTGGAAGAAAGAGGAACAATAATTGTGGGGAAATGGAAATGTGACCAGAGAACATGTATTTTGTAATATATTAGGTATTAAACCATTTAGTTGGAACTCAGACACTCATTATATTATTCTTTATATCTTTTTGTAGGTAGAAAATATTACAGAATATACTGGTTTAAGAAAATGTAAATTGTGAGACATAACAAAAGGGAGAGGATTAAGGGTAGGCTGTTGAATTTAGCCAGGCCATTGGTTGATCTTTCACAGTGAAATTTCTGATAGGGCCATATGTCACATTGTGAAGAGTGAAGGAATGACTCCAAGGTAAGAAAGTAAAAGCACTAAATACATTTTAGGTTTTCTAGAAGTTTTCTCTAGTCAGGAAAATTGAGGCAGGGATTTTTAAAACAGGATCACAGATCTAGGCTAAGGAGAAAAAGAAAGTTAACTTTTGCATACAAAAGTTAAAATCCTAGTAGTGATAGTTTCTGGGACCAGTGTATATGTGTGTGTTAGTCACTCAGTCATGTACAATTCTTTCCAAGCCCATGGACTGTAGGCCACCAAGCTCCTCTGTCCATGGAATTCTCCAGGCAAGAATATTGGAGTGGATTGCCATGCCCTTCTCCAGGGGCTCTTCCCAACCCAGGGATCAAACCCAGGTCTCTGGACCAGACAGTGAATCGATTCCTTACAGAAGTAGACTTGCCTTACAGAAGTAGACTTGCCTTGCAAAGGAATAGAGATTCTACTCTGAAACTCCACTAAGTGCAGAGGGAAAGTAATTATCCAGAGATTGTGGTTGTCAAACATTTCATATAAAAAAAATTCTCTGGGTAATGAAGGGATCAAATTCCAAGCAGTAAATCAATAACACTGATTATACATTGAAAATATGATTATTGTATATATGGATTTAATGGTTTCTCTAAATGATAAAGATACTCTTGTAACACAACTTTCCCTCTAGCACAAGCATAAAAAGTATTTCTCTGTTAGATAACTTGATGTGGACAAAAATATATATTAGTGTTTAAGTTCACTGTGATATTTTTGTCACTGTGCAACATCAGTAAACTAGCTTCAGGCATTCTATTAGCTTGAGGGTCTCTGGAAGCCCCTGCAGTCTTTTTGAGATTCTTGCCACTAGATGGTGATGCTGAGGAGAAAGGACTTTGAAGTCTCTGATAACAACCACTTTCCATCAATTTTCATGAGATTATAAATTATTTATCTGCATTAAAATAAATATCACTGTGACTTAAGAAACTAATTATTGAGTGCCAAAGTCTAGGACATGACTGAAAATAAAAATAACAGAATAGCAAAGAGTTAAAAAGAATAATCTGCTCAATGTTTCTATACGTTCTACCATACTAAACATGCTTTCAGAGTTACTGTTTCTGAAAAAGATCAGTGTGTCTATTTGAAAAATGATGGTTCATTTAGAAGTCACATTGAAACTTGAATGGCTCTCAATTTGAGCAAGTCCTCAAGTGTTGCAGCCTCTGTCTATTGGCTGCCGTCCCATGTTAAGCCATGCAAGTTGAGTAGGAATATGAGCCATTCAGGCACATATCTAAACATTTCTGTCCTGAAGTTGACTTCATTTTTAATGTGTTTGGTCTCCTTCAGTAAATAGTTGAAGCTCCAATTCTAAAATTAACGTTACAATAACTGTCAGAAAAACATGACTATTTTCTAACTTTGTGAGAAAAACTTAACTATATTTCATTGGCTGTGAGGAAATTGTTTTGACTGTATAGATGAGGAGTAAGCCTTTTATACCCTGTCTTACTGCTTCCATTTCCTACCAGAAAGGGCATCTTCAGACAATATTTGACTGGGAACACTATTCATGCAGCCAGTAAGTCACAAGTTGATATGTCCCCCTGCATGTCATTCATTTGCAGAATAAAAGCCAACATGTTTTTAATAAAGAGGTACTAATACCCTTCCCTTTATCATCAAGAAGTGTTTCTCTCTTCTGAAAAGTTAAAAAAAAAAAAAAGAAAGAAAATGAAATAACAACTGGCTATGCAAATCTCCCCACGCATAAAATAAAATAATTCTTCTGGATTTTCCCTATGACCCTTTCAAGCTATGTCCCTTCTCTCTCAGGTAAACTGGACAGCTAATGAGAAGAGTCAAAAGTAACTGAAATATAAAGATTGAGTGACTGAAAAGATGGTGGGGCCAATTATCTGAAAAAGTGCAGCAGGTTTAGAAGATAATTTGATGTAATGTTGGTGGCAGGTAGATCCTAGATAAGGTTGCTGAAAGAGGGTAAAGAGCTCTCCCTAGGAAAATATAATCCCGTAGAATAAGTTCTCATATAAGGTATTCAGTAGTAACAAAAATTTAGAACATTCAATACTCACATGAATATTAAATATTGACAGAGGACACATAAAAATTAAATGACCCTTTACTTGTTTCAGTATCATAATTAATGCTTCTAACAGAGCCTTCCAGAGAAGGCAATGGCACCCCACTCCAGTACTCTTGCCTGGAAAATCCGATGGATGGAGGAGCCTGGTGGGCTGCAGTCCATGGGTTCGCCAAGAGTCGGACACGACTGAGCGACTTCACTTTCACTTTCATGTATTAGAGAAGGAAATGGCAACCCACTCCAGAGTTCTTGCCAGGAGAATCCCAGGGATGAGGGAGCCCTGTTGGGCTGCTATCTATGGGGTCGCACAGAGTAAGACACAACTGAAGCGACTTAGCAGCAGCAGTAGCAGCAACAGAGCCTTCTGCTCCCAAACCCCATGAAAGTGTGAAAGTGTTATTTGCTCAGTTGTGTCGGACTCTTTGTGATTCCATGCACTGTAGCCCACCAGGCTCCTCTGTCCATAGAATTTTCCAGGCAAGAAACCTGGAGTGGGTTGCCATGTCCTTCTCCAGGGGATCTTCCTGACCCAGGGATTGAGCTCTAGTCTCCATGCTGCAGGCAGTTACTTTACCATTTGAGCTACCCAGGAAGCCCGGGTATTAGGAGGCAAATATTCCATTAAAAATACCATTGAAATACTTACAAAATTTTATGACCTTTGGTGGAGAAATGTTGAGCTTTTGAATTAAATCAATTTGTGACTGCATATAAAGCAAGTTACTTTTTATAAATCTTGCCTTTTTTTCATTAATAGTATGGTTTTTTTTCATAATAGTATGGTTCATTTATTTTTATTTATAAGATAACTAGGTTCAGTATTATCTTTATACAGTTTCCACATACAACCAATGAGTGTTTTCTACTTACTAAATGCAACACATAGAATTTGAAATATTTCTTAAAATAAAGTCACAAAATTCCAGACAACTGTTCTCCAAAATAAAGTTTACTTCTGTGATTTAAAATTTCTTTCCATGTCATTATTCTTCTTGAAACTTTATCAGAATACTGACTGAAAGAGATAGCTGTGTTGATGTTTCTATAGTTAATATTTCTTTCTTTAAAATAAATGCAAATTTTCTCAACCAAGTGCAAGCAGAGTGAGTTTTGCCCTCAATTCAATGGACTGAATTTTAAATATAAGCCCAGCTCTATTTGCAATTTTTTTAAGGAATCTCCACACTGTTTTCCATAGTGGCTGTACTAGTTTGCATTCCCACCAACAGTGTAAGAGGGTTCCCTTTTCTCCACATCCTCTCCAGCATTTATTGCTTGTAGACTTTTGGATCGCAGCCATTCTGACTGGTGTGAAATGGTACCTCACTGTGGTCTTGACTTGCATTTCTCTGATAATGAGTGAGGTAGAGCATCTTTTCATGTGTTTGTTAGCCATCCATATGTCTTCTTTGGAGAAATGCCTATTTAGTTCTTTGACCCATTTTTTGATTGGGTCGTTTATTTTTTTGGAGTTGAGCTGCATAAGTTGCTTGTATACTTTTGAGATTAGTTGTTTGTCAGTTGCTTCATTTGCTATTGTTTTCTCCCATTCAGAAGGCTGTCTTTTCACCTTACTTATAGTTTCCTTTGTTGTGCAGAAGCTTTTAATTTTAATTAGATCCCATTTGTTTATTTTTGCTTTTATTTCCAGTATTCTGGGAGGTGGATCATAGAGGATCCTGCTGTGATTTATGTCAGAGAGTGTTTTGCCTATGTTCTCCTCTAGGAGTTTTATAGTTTCTGGTCTTATGTTTAGATCTTTAATCCATTTTGAGCTTATTTTTGTGTGTGGTGTTAGAAAGTGATCTAGTTTCATTCTTTTACAAGTGGTTGACCAGTTTTCCCAGCACCACTTGTTAAAGAGATTGTCTTTACTCCATTGTATATTCTTGCCTCCTTTGTCGAAGATAAGGTGTCCATACGTGTGTGGATTTATCTCTGGGCTTTCTATTTTGTTCCATTGATCTATATTTCTGTCTTTGTGCCAGTACCATACTATCTTAATGACTGTGGCTTTGTAGTAGAGCCTGAAGTCCAAGGAAACCAGAATTGAAAGAGACACATGTACCCCAATGTTCATCGCAGCACTGTTTATAATAGCCAGGACATGGAAACAACCTAGATGTCCATCAGCAGATGAATGGATAAGAAAGCTGTGGTACATATACACAATGGAGTATTACTCAGCCATTAAAAAGAATACATTTGAATCAGTTCTAATGAGATGGATGAAACTGGAGCTGATTATACAGAGTGAAGTAAGCCAGAAAGAAAAACACCAATACAGTATACTGACCCATATATACGGAATTTAGGAAGATGGTAATGATGACCCTTTATGCAAGACAGCAAAAGAGACACAAATGTATAGAATGGACTTTTGGACTCTGAGGGAGAGGGAGAGGGTGGGATGATTTGGGAGAATGGCTTTGAAACATGTATACTATCATGTAAGAAACGAAGTGCCAGTCTATGTTCAATACAGGATACAGGATGCTTGGGGCTGGTGCATGGGGATGATCCAGAGAGATGATATGGGGTGGGAGGTGGGAGGGGGATTCAGGATTGGGAGCTTGTATACACTCGTGGTGGATTCATGTCAATGTATGGCAAAACCAATACAGTATTGTAAAGTAAAATAAAGTAAAAATAAAATTTAAAAAATAAATAAATAACTAAATATAAGCCCAGTAGAGATTACTAATTTTACCAGAGTCATTATCTATAATTGCAGTAGCTGACACCAATTGATACATGGCACCAATATTATATTTAACTCTACTGAGTATAACTTCAAGAAGGTGAGACAAAGTCTTTTGTGTCCATATGCTTTCTATTTCAAATTTTGTGATGGTGATGTATATAATAATGACAGTAAAAAACAACTCTTTCATTAAGCACATTATTAATGTACCAGGCACCATGCAAGGTGCTTTATATACTGGCATCTCATCTCTTTGACTGCTCTGCCTCACATCACAAAAGTAGCTCTGCCAGAATTTTGTCTAAATTAGAATTTTTGGTAGGATGCTTTTAATGCATTTTGCTTTCACATATTATTCACTTTATTACTATTGATACAAGGTAAGTCTGTCTGATAGTCTATCTAAATAGGCTATTTCATAAAAGAATTAACCTCAAATCAGCCTCTCCACATTATCCAGAATTTATCCTTTTTAAATATTGTAAATAACCCACAATTAAAATAAATAAATTTATATTGAGAAAAATAAAGCTTTACAATTTAATCTACTGGCCATAAAATTCATCCATTTAAAATGTACATTTAAATGTTTTGGGTTTATTTACATTATAGTGTTATGCAACCATCACTACAACCTAATTTGAAAATATTTTTAACACTTCCAAAAGAAACTCCATGTGTCCTCATTAAGTGACACCACATCTCCAACAACGAGCCCTCAGCCCTAGGTAATCACTGCTTTCTCTATATATAGATTTGCCTTTCCTGGACAGTTCATATAAATTAGATCACATAATATGGCATATTTTGTGATTGATTTCTCTCAGTTAGCATGATGTTTTCAATGTTCATACATGTCAAAGCATGTATCAGTACTTCATTCTTTTACATTGCCAAATAATATTCCATTGTATGCATTATATATTTTTGTTTCATTTAAGTCAATCTTTTTTATTTGGTGTTTGATTTTCCAAATTAGCCTGTGTGACTTTTTGGACTTCAAATGAAAGGGAAATAATCTTTCAAAACACTTAAATAGAAAAATGCAGGCTAAATGCAGGAATGGTGATGTTAATATATATGGTTCATTTTAAGGTGTTGGATCATGTTAGACTAGAAATGTAAAACATTAATTAACCTACCTATCTTCTAATTTCCTTTTCCTTCTTATATGGCATGGGATATATATATATATATACACACACACACACACACACACACACACACACACACACACACACATATAGCTATATGATTTACATATATATGATATATAATTTAAAAAGAAAATTATAATCACTATATAAATATATGAAACCATCAGAATGTTTCACATGATCATGACACTAATTTTGATATTTGGAAATTAAGTTTTGATTTTAAATACTATTAAACTTGGTCTTAAGAGAAGGTTTTTCTCGATGATGATATCATATGAGGTGTCTTCTAATCTTTATTGAGTGAATAACATTTTAATTTCAAATGAAATTATATATAAATGACATAAATATATAACAGGTGCAAAACTTGCAGCATAAATTGAAACATAAGTGCTGTTATTTTCTACTTAGATTGTAAGGTCCAAAAAGAGATAATGAGAAAATGCAGCAGTAAGATTAAAAGAAAAATATCTTGTGTTTTTTTTCTTTTTAACTTGTTGTAGTAATCGACAACTATATTCTTTTTATACCAAACTGTAGATCTGACTAAAAAATGACATATTAAAAAGGTAAATTAGAATTTAAAATAATAATAGAAAAATATCAAATAGAATCATTTGAAATTATATCAATTTTAACTCTAATGTTACACACAAAGAAATATATGAATAATACATTATGAAAAAATGAATAAATCACCACTATAGTGGTGCTTAGGGAAAGCACAGCACATGAATAATGTTTCTCCTATAATGTTAACTTTCTTTTATTGTATGTTTTTAAAAAAGGCATGTTGCATTCAATTTAAGAACTTCTATTAGGTCCTTAGGAAAAATTATTCTTGCTATAAAAGAGGTTCATTTTCCCCATTTGTATTAAATAGCTTATATCTTTCATGTTCTTTTGTCTATATATTGTTTTTTTAAGGACTGGATGACTAACACTGCTTAGAAAACAATACTAGATCTTACCCACATACAAGTTTGGTGTTTACCTTGTTTTATATCTCAGTATAGCACCAAAGTGTATGTTTCATTTTTTCTTTGTTCTGATCCCCAAAATTATGACCTAGTTATTCACAATATATATTTTTAATTTATTATTTTTTAATTTAAATTTATTTTAATTGGAGGCTAATTACTTTATTTTTAATTGGCAGATAGTTGCTTTACAATGTTGTATTGGTTTCTGCTGTACAGTGACATGGAGAAGTCATAATTATAAATTATATATGTGTGTATATATATATATATATAAGAGGCTCAAGAGCTTCCCATTCCACCCCTCTAGGTCACCACAGAGTGCCAGGCTGGGTTCCCTGTATACAGCAGCTTCCTGCTAGTTATCTACTGTCTATTAATATTTTACACATGATAGTATATACATGTCAATGCTACTTTCTCAGTTTGTCCTACTCACCTCTTCCCTGCTATGTCACAAGTTCATTCTCTAAGTCTGCATCTCTATTCCTTTCCTGTAAATAGGTTCACCAGTACTATTTTTCTAGATTCCATATGTATGCATCAATATACGATATTTGTTTTTCTGACTTACTTCATGCCATATAACAGGCTCTATGCTCATCCACCTCAATACAACTGACCTTTAAAAATCTTCAAAGTATTTATCCCATTAGTATACAGTTTTAGGTTAAACAGACATAACATTCTAGAACAGTGTTTCTCAAACTTGGTTGCACATTGTCAACATCTGGAAAGCTTTAAAAATTCAGGTGCCTCATTCACATTTTTAGAGTCTTATATAATTCCATGTGTATGTAGTTTGGCATCTGGATTTTTCATAGCACCTCAGGGGATTTGTATGGATGTGAGAGCTGGATCATAAAGAAAGCTGAGTATCGAAGAATTGATGCTTTTGAACTGTGGTGCTGGAGAAGACTCTTGAGAATCCATTGAACTGCAAGGAAATCAAACCAGTCAATCTGAAAGGAACTCTACCCTGAATATTCATTGAAAGGACTGATGCTGAAGCTGAAGTTCCAATATTTTGGCCACCTGATGCAAAGAGTTGACTCATTAGAAATAAAAAAATAAAAAAAAAACCCTGATGCTGGAAAGATTGAGGGTAGGAGGAGAAGGGGATGACAGAGGATGAGATGGTTGAATGGCATCACCGACTCAATGGACATGAGTTTGAGCAAACTCTGGGAGATAGTGAAGGACAGGGAAGCTTGGCATGCTGCAGCCCATGGGGTTGCAAAGAGACAGATACGACTTAGCGACTAAACAACAACAGGGAATTCTAATGTACAACCAAGGCTCAAAACTAAAAATTTACATAAAACAAAAGCAATTATCTGCAGCAACTTTGATGATTAACCAGATATGATATAAAAACACTGTCCTACTAGCTCTAATATTTGGGTATCTACTGAAAGCAGAAACTGAAATTGGGAGGGTGAATTTTATCCACATGGAGTCTAGTTGTTTTGCTGGAAGACTCATAATTTCAATCAAATAATACTGAGTAGAAGCAAAGAGTTTTGTTATTACTGTTGTTGATGTTTTTTCATTAGCTAAAATTAAAACACTTCCTAAAAGTCAGAAAATTCTACCTCATCGTTCAGCAATATGAACCTCTTTATAAGCACTTTCTTGGTTTAGATTTATAGGGCAAAATTTTAGAGGCTTATTACTTCCTATGTGTCATCTGGAGATGTGTCACCAGATGGCATGTGGGTGGCAGTTATCATATGGTTCAAATAGAAAATTTCAAATCAAAGAGATTATATAATATTTTCTTAGAGACTTGTATTTTCTCTATTGAACTACAACTATATTAAGGCAAGCTTAAAAATAAATTAAACACTAATAATCATATGTTAGAGAGTAGCACACCACTTTAAGGTTTCAATTCAGTTCAGTTCAGTCACTCAGTCGTGTCCAATTCTTTGCGACCCCATGGACTGCAGCATGCCAGGCTTCCCTGTCCATCACCAACTCCCGGAGCCTACTCAAACTCATGTCCATCGCACTGGTGATGCCAAACAAGTGTGTCATCCTCTGCCATACCCTTTTCCTCCCACATTCAATCTTTCCCAGCATCAGGGTCTTTCAAATGAGTCAGTTCTTCACATCAGGTGGCCAAAGTATTGGAGTTTCAGCTTCAGCATCAGTCCTTCCAATGAATATTCACGACTGATTTCCTTTAGGATGGACTGGTTGGATCTCCTTGCAGTCCAAGGGATTCTCAAGAGTCTTCTCCAACACCACAGTTCAAAAGCATAAATTCTTTGGTGCTCAGCTTTCTTTATGGTCCAACTCTTACATCCATACATGACCACTGTAAAAACCATAGCCTTGACTAAATGGACCTTTGTTGGTAAAGTAATGTCTCTGCTTTTTAATGTGCTGTCAGATTGGTCATAGCCTTTCTTCCTAGGAGCAAGTGTCTTTTAATTTCATGGCTGCAGTCACCATCTGCAGTGATTTTGGGACCTTAAAAAATAAAGTCTGTCACTGTTTCCATTGTTTCCCCATCTATTTGCCATGAAGTGAAGGGTCTGGATGCCATGATCTTAGTTTTCTGAATGTTGAGCTTTAAGCCAACTTGTTCACTCTCCTCTTTCACTTTCATCAAGAGGCTCTTTAGTTCTCCTTTGCTTTCTGCCATAAGGGTGGTGTCATCTGCATATCTGAGGTTATTGATATTTCTCCTGGCAATACTGAATCCAGCTTGTGATTCATCCAGTCCGCATTTGCATGGTGTACTCTACATATAAGTTAAATAAGCCGGGTGACATTATATAGCCTTGACCTACTCCTTTCCTGATTTGGAACCAGTCTGTTGTTCCATGTCCAGTTCTAACTGTTGCTTCCTGACCTGCATACAGATTTCTCAAGAGGCAGGTCAGGTGGTATTGTATTCCCATCTCTTGAAGAATTTTCCACAGTTTGTTGTGATTCACACAGTCAAAGGCTTTGGCATAGTCAATAAAGCAGAAGTAGATATTTTTCTGGAACTCTCTTGCTTTTTTGATGATCCAACATGTTGGCAATTTGATCTGTTTCATCTGCCTTTTCTAAATCCAGCTTGAACATCTGGAAGTTCATGGTTCACATACTGTTGAAGCCTGGCTTGGAGAATTTTGAGCATTACTTTGCTAGCCTGTGAGATGAGTGCAATTGTGTGGTAGTTTGAGCATTTATTGGCATTGTCTTTCTTTGGGATTGGAATGAAAACCGACCTTTTCCAGTCCTGTGGCCACTGCTGAGTTTTCCAGATTTACTGTCCTATTGAGTGCAGCATTTTCACAGCATCATCTGTTAGAGAGTAGCACACAGTTTTAAGGTTTACTTTTACTTATTTGCTTTTTTTAGGGCTTCCCTGTTGATGCTAGCAGTAAAGATTCCACCTGCAAATGCAAGATACCTAAGAGATGTGGATTCGATCCTTAGGTGGGAAAAATCCCCTGGAGGAGGAAATGGCAACCCACATCAGTATTCTTGCCTAGAGAATCCCATGGCTGCAGGAGCCTGGCAGTTTACCATCCTTAGGTTCCCAAAGAGTTGGACGCAGCTGAAGTGACTTAGATTTATTTTTAAAATGTTTATTCCAAGTATGTAGTATGTTGCCTCACATATAAAGGCTTATAATACAAAGCACCAGTTCCTTACTCCCTAGAAGTTTTCTGTTGGTTACTGACATGTTTCTTAATTTGTCCAAACAATGTAAAGGTAGAATGGTTTAAAAGAAAAGTAAACATATATGTTGAAGTTAGTAACTTTAATGGCTGGCAACTAACTACTGTTTAAATGTAACACTGGCTCTGTTTATAAACAAGAGAAGAAATCAGCCCGATTTTATATTGACTTTTCCAGGAATAACTCTATTCCTGTACAACTGATCACATCTCATTGAGGTATAGAAAACACTGAAACACTTTTTCTGTTATTGACAGAAGTATTTTGACTACTGTTGGCTTTCTTTTTCTGCTAACTGGTGTTTTACTCTTACTTTATAAATTATTCTTACCTTCTGTTTATTTGGCTTATGTAGAAATTGAATTTTTGCTCTATATAACTTACCAAAATCCAGTGATTCGAAAGGTGTGGGCTCACTGCATATGATGACCATTTTTACCCACTAAAGAGGTTGGGTTTATTCTTTTAAACAAGATATTGCTAGTCGATGTTTACTATTTAATTATTTAATCCACATGGAAAAAGCTGTTTTTCCACCAACAGATTTAGCAAGAGTTAAATTTAAACTCATATGCACCCAAATGTTCATTACAGCATTACCTATAAAAGCCATGATGTTGACACCATTGAAAATGTCCATCAATAGATGAATGGATAAAGATGTGGTATGTATACACACACATACATACACACAACAAAAAAATGAGCTTTGTGAAATGTGGCTGACAACACAGATGAACCTAGAGGATATTATGCTAAGCAAAATAAGTCAGAGAAAGACAAGTACCATATGATCACACTTGTATGTTGAATCTAAAAACAACATAAACAAACAAAATTATATAAAACATTTTTAGATATGGAGAACAAACAGGTGTTTGACAGAGGGGACATGGGTGGGAAATAGCTGAAGGGGATTATGAGTTAAAAATCTCCAGTTTTAAATGAAATAAGTCACCTGGGTATAATACGCAGCATAAAGAATATGGTCATTAATATTGTAATAATTTTAAGGGGACATTGGTTGTCAGACTTATTGTGGTGATCATTTCATAATGTATGAATATATCAAATCACTTGGTAATACTCCTGAAACTAACAAAATATTGTACATTAACTATGTTTCAATTTTTTAAAAAATTATAGGTATGTCTCCAAAAACATATACTTAATAAGCATATGAACATTACCAGCCATTAGGAAAGTACAAATTGAGACCACAATGAGATATCACTGCACAACAATGGCTAAATAATAAATGAATGGGTAAAGTAAAAATAGTGAAAACATCAAAAGTTGGTGAAGATATGAAGAAACTAGATCCCTCCATAGTGGGAATGTAAAATTGTACAACTACTTTGGAAAATGGCTCAGCAGTTTCTTAAAAAACAAAACACAACTGCCATATGATCCACCATATGTACTCTTGAAATTTTCCCAAGAAAATGAAAACTTGTGCTCAAACAAAAATCTAAACATGACTGTATAGTACTTTATTTACAATAGTTAAAAACTAGAAATAATCCAGATGTCCTTCAGTGGGAAATTTAATAAATAAATTCCTTTACATCCACTTCATTGAATAACACTCAGCAAATAAAAATGAACAAACTATTGATACAGTCAACATCTTGGATGAATGAGTGGAAAAAAAAACTAAAGCTTATTCACTATATGATTCCATGTTTATAGCATCGTTGAAATGATAACACTATAGAAATGTAGAATAGATTAGTGGTTGTCAGGGGTTAAGGAGGTTCAGGAGGGAAGTAAAATGTGCTATAAAAATTCAACAAGAGAGGGATCCCATGGTGATGGAAACTTTCTGTGTCTTAATTGCATTAATGCCAGCATTCTGGTTGTGATATTATACCAAAGCTTTGCAAGACATTACTAGTAGAGGAAACATAGGCTCTCTCTGTATTATTCCCTACAACTGTATCTACTTTTATCTCAATCTACGTTTTTTTGCAATCTACTTATCTCAAAATAAAATACATAATTTTTAAATAGGAGTTTAAAGAGATATTTTTCAATTACATTGTATCAGCCTTGTTTACACATGCATTGAAACAAAAATTTATGTCATCAGTGACACATTTGGAAATGAGTACTAACTAGATATTTGATGATATTAAGAAATTATTTAAATGGTATAATTGTGATAGTTTTCGTCTTTCTATGCTTAAAAAATTATCTTTAGAGATCCATACTGAAATACTTATGGATATAAGCTATAATGCCTGGATTTTGCTTCAAATTAATATGTGATGAGAGGTAGTGACTGGAATAAGAAAGGATTTACCATGAGTTGACTGCTAAAGCAAGTATTAATATGATGGATACTTAGGGAATTAGTATATCTTTCTCCATACTTTTTTATGCTTAAAATTTTCCACAATAAAAAGATGCAGTTTTAATGAACCACAAGCAAAACACTTGATTTCTAAAATCAAGAGGGTTTTTGAAAGTAATCATTGATTAGGCTTTGCTTTACCTCTAATTGAGTCTTGCCTTGTGCAAAATCAAGCTCATAGTGGACAGAAAAATATTTTTTAGATGAATGTTGATTATAAAAGACAGTCTCCTCCTCATTTCTGATTTATACTATATCAGTTTTAAATTTTTAAAATTTAAATTTTTTTACCTCTAATGTCATTCCACTTATCAAATTTTCAACTATGCAAATTCTAGTCATCTTTCTTCATTCATCTTAATAAAGGGCAAATAATATGTCTATTGATAATATTCATAATTATTTTTTAGTAAACTAACAATAGCAACAACAACATAAATCTATATTGGAACTTTATCACTGAAGAGCACAGCAAATTGAAAACACAGTCTACGTGTTGCTAGGGACATGGAAGGACTTAGATTTAAGCCATTCTGAACCATTCAGAGCATATTCTTTTCAGACTTCAAGGAAAACATGCCAGCCTATCACCCCAAGAAGTTAATCTAAGGTGATAAACCTACCAGCAATATAGGGGAAATAAGACAATATGGGTTACTTCTGGTGAAAATGCCAAGGTGGCATTTTTCATTACAGAGCCAAATTCAACCAAATCATGTTTCAAATCTGATAGAAAGAAATGCATAACTGTATTCTAATGAAATGTGTATTGGGGTAAGAACACTTATCAGTATTTGAACCCTTCTCTATTGTCTCATTTGGGATAACAAGAACTTTAGTATGGATATTAAAGAACAAGACAGCATGATATGTGCTTTCAGGGCTAGTGATTTCTCCAAAATGATTGGAGCTTTTGAAGATGTTGAGTCACTCTAGTCATATTTCCATAGAGAATTTGATTTCTAACAATTCTCTTCATTGTGCTACAATGATGAATAAAGTTCTTCAAATAGTTTAAATTCTGAAAAACACTAACCTAGCCACAGTTTTAGGAAGGGGTGCCAAGGGAAGTAATAATCTTGGAAAAAGATTTTATGAAGTAACAAAATCCCCCAAAAGAATGTAAGCAAAGAATACAATGGATAAAAGACTTTCATATTTCCCCCTAAATAGACATAGCAATAGTCATTCCTACTATGGTAAACAAATCTATGCTATTGATGAAACCTGGAGAAAGCTAGCAAAAAAAAAAAAAAACTGATAATTACAAAAATTGGCTGATTCCTTACAGGAGACAAAGAAGAGACACTGAGTTTGTGAAAACGAATCATAAAGATCAGCAAAGCTGGTAAGGAGTAAAGTATATGTATCTCTTTCTCCCAAGGGATGTTGTTGAGTTATGCACATATTACACCTGGAGGATTCTCAAGAAGTTGGTCTTTATAACTCAGTTAATGAACAATGTCTCTATTTTTATTCTTTCAATACACTTTCCATCTCTGTTTAATGCATTCTTATCATCCCCCAATTGTGTGTTGTAGGGTGAGAGATTTACGAAATTTAAAAAATAAAAGCTTGAAAATATTTAGCAAGACTTTATACTGGTTCCAGTCTGAGTAGACACATATCCATTCAATAGGTTCTCAGCACCTGGGCACATTGGGCTATTCTGCAGTGAGTTTAGATATCTCTGGTCCCTTTTATCCTGTAGCAACCCACTTACCACAGTCAAAATTGTACAAGAAGGTTAAAACTCCCCTTGTACATAGGGCAACAGATTTTGTGACATTCAATTTGTTCCATACAAGATTATCAAAGCAAAAAAGTAGCCAATTGATGTATCTGTTTATTGTACTTCAGAACCTAATTCATCTCTTTGCTTACCTCTAGTGTGAAATTGTTTTAAAAAAACAGATCTGTAGATTTTAGACTTCTTTCAAATTACCTACACAAACATGACAAATGTTAATCCATGGATTAAGGTGCAAATCTCTTTTTAGCACATTATTCATTCATTTTTGATTAATTTCTCCAGTAATAGATATTCTAGTGTGCAACCTTTAGTAACAGTGAATGTCAATACTACAAAATTTTCAGAGTTTCTTCTTGCATCAACTGTGACTTTGTCAAGGAACCAAAAAAAAAAAAAGAATGATATAAACAAAATATGAATATAATTAAATGATAAGTTTTGTGTGGAAGACTAGAAAAAACTCCTGAGAGGGGAAGTACAGGTTGATATTAGAACACTAGGGTCAATGTCAGCATCTCACCATTCTATGTCTGGATATTTACTAACTAGTTTTTTACCTCAAGCCAGTGGCTTCTCCTTTCAGGATCTGAGGTTCTGTATTTGAAAAATAACAGAAGCTTCAAACCCTAATATTCTCTAAGTTCTCTATGTGTTAATAGTATCTGACCTGATAATTCTAAGATAGAAAATATGCCATTTTTTAAAAGCCATAAGGCACTATCACTTGTATCATGTGCCTGAATATTTTCTCCTGAAAATCCTTATTAAAAATCTACTGTATGCTTGCCTATGTGATAGAAATTCTAGAGAAAATAAAAAGATGCATTAGACAGAGAGCTTTCCTTTAGGGAAGCTTATTTGGTGGAATATAATAGAAGAATATATTTATATTTATAGCATATTTATATTATGGTTATAACACATTTATAATAACAGAAAAAGGAGGATATGCATCATGAGATAATTAGAATAAAATAGATAAAATGAAGTTCCTTTCACCTAGTAAGGTCATTAAGGGCTTCATGAAAACACTGATCTTTGAGCTGGGTCCTGAAAGATTGTATATATGGAAAAAATGTAGAAGAAAAAGGGAACTGGGTAAACTGTTAAGAGGGTTAAAAAACTGAGGATTTCATGGGGAACTGTGAAGATTTTAGTTTCAGTTCAGTTCAGTCACTCAGTCGTCTCCGACTCTTTGCGACCCCATGAATCGCAGCACGCCAGGCCTCCCTGTCCACCACCAAATCCCGGAGTTCACTCAGACTCAGGTCCATCGAGTCCGTGGTGCCATCCAGCCATCTCATCCTCAGTCGACCCTTCTTCTCCTGCCCCCAATCCCTCCCAGCATCAAAGTCTTTTCCAATGAGTCAACTCCTCGCATGAGGTGGCCAAAGTACTGGAGCTTCAGCTTTAGCATCATTCCTTCCAAAGAAATTCCAGGGTTGATCTTCAGAATGGACTGGTTGGATCTCCTTGCAGTCCAAGGGACTCTCAAGAGTCTTCTCCAACACCACAGTTCAAAAGCATCAATTCTTCGGCACTCAGCCTTCTTCACAGTCCAACTCTCACATCCATACATGACCACTGGAAAAACCATAGCCTTGACTAGACGGACCTTAGTTGGCAAAGTAATGTCTCTGCTTTTGAATATACTATCTAGGTTGGTCATAACTTTTCTTCCAAGGAGTAAGTGTCTTTTAATTTCATGGCTGGATATGTTGAAATTGTTATAACAGTGAGAAATTGGAGGCAGAGAGAGTAGTTATTTTTTATTGGAAGCAGCAGTTTTTGCTTTGTGGATTCTGACTCAGAGATGCCCTACAGAGCATACTCAATTATTCTGAGCTCTCCTATGTTAGCCTTTTCTGTATTTGTATATATTTCATTATATTATTTAAAACAAGCCTTCCTTGACACACATATACCTATTATTATAAATATGAATTTTTGAAGAGATAAACTTTTTTCTTCATTTAGTCCTTCAACAACAAAATGTTATGGATAAAATAAATATGTGAAGGCAATTTGAATGTCAGAAATGCTTTCTATAGAAAAAGTATAATGATCTATTTTCCATGACAAGAGTTGTCTTTCTATGCTGTCATGTGGAGTGTTATTTAGTGAAGTATATGGTTAAAAATATAATTTTCTGTTATTTTTATTTTAAAATTTGTTAGCCCTCTTAGGTTTAGTCAATATTTTAGTGGCATAGATGTTCTGAAGCCATTTGCAACCTAGGAAACCTAGTCATTCTATCTCCTAGCACACAAAAAAGGCTTTATTCACTTAAGTGAAGCAGACCACCCCAAACATTAGAGAAAAGCAATCATCTAGCTGAAGTTTCAACAATATCCTGTGCACAATTCATTGCATTATGTCTTAGTTTTCATTGGGCCTAGAATCCAGGAAGATGTCACTTCCCAATATCCCTATTTTCCAGAGTCTTTTTGGAGAAGTGTCATTCTACAAATATTTTGACTAACAATGAGCCTGTTCTAAAAGCACACTCCCTTTAAAAGTGAATTAATATTGTTTATTTTATTCTGATTGTTAGGTCAAAGAATTTTGTGGAAGAATATGAGAACTGCCATTTTCTCAAATGCTAACAGCCTTCACTAGAAGTGTATGTGTGTGTTCATGTGTGTATATAAGGTACCTGGACTTCTTTGATCACCTCCTTTATTTCATTTAACTCCAGAACATTAAGTTTGGTTTTCAAACAGTATAACATCAAAATTCTGAACAGGTTTATTCAGACAAAACAGTGGAACATTCAGCACAAAAAAAGAATAAGAGGAGCTAAAAGGACCTGGTATCTATACAGAATGGGTATTACTTTTGTGGCCTAAACATGACCTCTAAGTCATTTGATGCTATAAACCACAGAGATTTGGAAAGCAGAGTCTTCCAGAAGAAACTGCCCTACAATGGCTTTCATTTAGGATGTGTGTGAAAATCTGGGTATTCAATAATGAGTGTTCTAAACTTAAATGCCTCCAAGAATTTGATAAGCCCACATGCTATAGTCAGAATGGTCTGAATTTAGGTCAAGGCCTCTTTTATTGAGAGATGACATATTTTGTGTGTCTCCTTCATACTGTTTTACTGGAACTAAAAACTATTAGAATGTTTAATGTGACAGATGTTACAGAAGCAGTTTCTGAGAAGTTCATGTATCTTCTTTAAAATCACTGTCTCTTCTATCAGACTACATTCATTGTTATATTGAAATGAATGCTTATGACTCCATGGATTTATTGGAAGAATTCAGAGTGACATTAGTGACAATTTAGAAATTATTGAATTCTGATTCAGTGTACTTCTCAGGTCCCTGTGGAAGTTTTTAAAGGTTTAGCCATAGAAACAGGTACCTACTGAATGTCAGCTAAGTGATCAGCATTGGTCTGAACACAGAGGTAGAGTGGTATAAGATAAAACTTGAGATGCACTATGTTCTTGCATTCTAGTGAGATGATACAGAAAATATATCTGAAAGGATATCTATAATTTGGGGTAATACATACTAAGTATACATGTGAGTACTGACCATAAGTTCTGCTGGAGCTCTGAGAAGACAAAAAGTAATATTTAATAAAGTGGAAGAGGAACTAGAGATCAAACTGCCAACATTCACTGGATTATAGAGAAAGCAAGGGAATTTCAGAAAAACACCTATCTCTATTTCATAGACTATGTTAAAGCCTTTGACTGTGTGGATCATGACAAGCCGTGGATAGCTCTTAGAGAGATGGGAATACCAGACCGTCTTACCTGTCTTCTGAGAAACCTGTATGCAGGTCAAGAAGCAATAGTTAGAACCTTATATGGAACAACTGATTGGTTCAAGATCAAGAAAGGAATACAACAGGGCTGTCTACAGTCACCCTATTTGTTTAACCTATATGCTGAGTACATCATAAGAAATGCCAGGCTGGATGAGTTACAAGCTGGAATCAGGATAGGCAGGAGAAACATCAACAACCTCAGATGTGTAGATGATACCACTCTAATGGCAGAAAGTGAAGAGGAACTAAAGAATCTCTTGATGAGGGTGAAGGAGGAGAGTGAAACAGCCGGCTTAAGGCTAAATATTAAAAAACTAAGATCATGGCATCTGGCCCCATTACTGCATGACAAGTAGAGGAGGAAAACATGGAAGTAGTGACAGATTTCCTCTTCTTGGGCTCCAAAATCACTGCAGACGGTGGCTGCAGCCATGAAATCAGAAGACAATTTCTTCTTGGCAGGAAAGTGATGACAAACATAGACAGTGTGTTGAAAAGCAGAGACATTACTCTGCCAACAAAGGTCCGTATAGTCAAAGCTATGGTCTTCCCAGTGGTTATGTACAGTAGTGAGAGCTGGACCATAAAGAAGGCAGAATGCCATAGAATTGATGCCTTCAAACTGTGGTGCTGGAGAAGACACCTGAAAGTCCCTTGGATAGCAAGGAGATCAAACCAGTCAATCTTAAGGGAATTCAACCCTGAATATTCACTAGAAGGACGGATGCTGAAGCTGAAGTTCCAGTAATTTGGTCATCTGATGTGAACAGACTACTCATTTGAAAAGTCCTTGATACTGGGAAAGACTGAAGGCAGAAGGAGAAGAGGATGAGATGGCTGGATGGTATCACCAATGCAATGAACATGTCTTGGGCAAACTCTGGGAGATGGTGAGAGACAGTGAGGCCTGGAGTGCTACAGTCCATGGGGTTGCAAGAGTTGACACAACTGGGTGACTGAACAACAACAAGAAAAAAAGACTTCAAAAAAGAAGTCTAGGATGAGCCTTGAAGCACTTTTCAAGACCATATAAAAGGATTAGCAATCCTTGTTGGTAGGGGAATTGTGATAGGCAGTCTCTACAATGGTGCCTAATAAACCCTATATTCTGATATTCACTCCTTTATGTAATACCTTGCCTTGAGTGTGTGCTGGATTTTTTACTCATTTTGAATTAATATAATATGGCAGATATGATGGCATGTCATTCCCAAGATTCAGTTCAGTTCAGTCACTCAGTCGTGTTCGATTCTTTGCAACCCCATGGACCACAGCACGCCAGGCCTCCATGTCATTCCCCAACTCCTGGAGCCTACTCAAACTCATATCCATTGAGTCAGTAATGCCATCCAGCCATTTCATCCTCGGTCGTCCCCTTCTCCTCCTGCCCTCAATCTTTCCCAGCATCGGGATCTTTTCAAATGAGTCAGCTCTTTGCAACAGGTGGCCAAAGTATTGGAGTTTCAGCTTCAACATCAATTCTTCCAATGAACACCCAGAACTAATCTTTAGGATGGACTGGTTGGATCTCCTTGCAGTCCAAAGGACTCTCAAGAGTCTTCTCCAACACCACAGTTCAAAATCATCAATTCTTCAGCGCTCAGCTCTCTTCACAGTCCAACTCTCACATCCATACATGACCACTGGAAAAACCATAGCCTTGACTAGACAGACCTTTGTGGACAAAGTAATGTCTCTGCCTTTTAATATGCTATCTAGGTTGGTCATAACTTTTCTTCCAAGGAGTAAACATCTTTTAATTTCATGGCTGCAATCACCATCTGCAGTGATTTTGGAGCCCCCCAAAATAAAGTCTGACACTGTTTCCACTGTTTCCCCATCTATTTCCCATGAAGTGATGGGACCAGATGCCATGATCTTAGTTTTCTGAATGTTGAGCTTAAGGGTTACAGAGAGAAAAACTGAGTTTTCTGGCTCCTACAACTCATTTAATTAAATTATTTTGCATTACAAAATATGTAGTGCTTCACTAATTCAGAATATATGACATTTTCAGGAAATGTGTTATTCCATTAACAACTTTCAATCTAACTTCCCTCAGGCTACTTATTAAATGGAAGCACTTGCCAGCTCATTTATGCACACAGTATGCCACAAATATTGAATATTTATTAAATGACTATATATGAGATAGACAATGTTTCTAACATAAGAATGAGCAAGGCATATTCCCCTATTCTATGTGTCTTTGAGAGTAAATGAAATGGTTGTTTCATTCAATTTTTCCATCTTTTAAAGTGAATTTAAAAAAAAAATTAATGTTCCGGGAACTTATAAAATCTGAGTTGATATGCTCGGCTTTCTCCTATGTTAAACTAGCTAGTATCTAACTTTCTGGCCAAGAAACACTATGAAGATAACAAATACAATTGGCTATTTGAAGGTGTCTGAGAAAATAAAACTAGAACGTGAGGGTCACATCTCAGAGAAAAGTAAAACACATTAAGAGTAAACACATTAAAACACACTTTAACTCTCAGTATTTTTTCCTCAAATTATTGTCCAATTAATTTTGTGGTAGATAGAGGCCAAATTAAAAAAAATCCTAGAATATATAGAAATCTTACTGATGTTTCATATTATGTCATCAATGTCATATAAGGATAACATAAAGGAGAGAGATGGAACAAACTGTCAGGAAATAATGACATAAAACTTCCCAAATTCAACAAAAGACATAAACCTACAAGATTCCAGATGCTGAGCAAGTTTCAAACAGGAAAAATCTAAAGAAACACACACCAAAACACATCAGAGTAAATTTACTGAAAACTAAAGGCCAATAAACACTTTAAAAAGCAATGAAGAACAACAGCTTAATACAGAGGGGGAAAATAAATGCTCTGAGAGACCGTGGATTTCTCATTGAAAACAGTGGCGACCAGAGGAAATGGCACAACAGCTTTCAAATGCTTAAAGAAAAAAATTCTCAATCTGGAGTCCTATATCAAGTTAAAATGTCCCTCCTAAATGATGGAAAATCAAGGTATTCTCAGATGAAGGAAGACTAAGGGAATTTTTAATGAGCACACCTATACTATTGATAAAAGAATGTCTAAAGGAAACTCTAAACAGAAAAGAAATGGAAAAAGGCAGAAACTCGGAACTTAAAGATGAAAAGACATGGTAAGCAAAATATGTGTTAAAAAGAATAAATGTTCCTTCTCCACTTGAGTTTTCTAAAGTATGCTTCAGGGTTGAAGCAAAAATCATAATACTGATGTCATTCTAAATTTATGTAGAAGAAATATTTAGGACAAATATAAACAGGGAAGGATGAATTTGTCAGATGATACCAGTAGACTATGATAAGTTGTATCTACAGCAACCACTAAAACAATGTCTAAAAATATATAAACTTAAAACACTACGGATAAATCAAAATGGCATTCTAAAAATTGTTCAAGTAACCAAAAGAAAGGCAGGATAAATAACTGAAAAAAGAAAAAAAAATAGATGGAAACTTCTAACTTAGCAATATGTGCATTAAAAATAGTCAAAATATGCCAATAAAAAGATACTAATTTAAAAAAGTATTTGAAATGAGCACTTTAAAAGGTGACCCAAATTTATGCTGTCTACATTAAGCTTACTTCAAATATAACCATAGAGGCAGAATGAAAGTAAATAGATTAATATATATATGTATATATATCATGAAACTATTAAACAAAACAAAGGGGAAAGTGTTCTGTAATGGTATCATAAAGAGCATCATGGACCTTCTTTTCTGTGTAAAAACCAACAGTGATGGAAATTTAAAAAAAAACCTGAAAATTATCCTAAAGGCATATAGCAAATGAATGAATAAACAATAGTTTAATGGTAACATCAGCAAGAAGGCAGAATAGGAGATTTCAGTTCACCATACCCCCACAAAAATGTTGTTTTAACAATCATCTGTGGACAAGAACACTTCTGTAGGAACCCAGGGGTCGAGTAAAGAGATTTCAGCATCCTGTTTGAGTAAAAGCTCCAAGAATACATATAAGACTTCAAGGAACATGAAAAAAAGAAGCGCAGACTCATTTTACCCATGTCACCTCTCCCCCAAGGCAGCATGGGTCAGTGCCAAGAGAGAGAAATTTGGCCAGCAATTTCTTATACAAGAAAATTGAGAGCAGCATGACCACAGGACTTCAATAACCTCACAGAACATTGCCTAAGAAGCTACTTTTGCCTTGCTCCACCATGAAAAGCTAGGAGCAAGGAGCAGGGTCTCACAGAAGTCACAACATGGATCTGAAAAACAAGCCACAAACTCTACTAACTGGCTCACAAACGTTACCAATAAGAGGTGCTCCCATGAACCCCATTAGACACCTTACCTGCAGTGCCCCATAATTGGCTGACACGTGCCCCCAGCATTCTGTATGTGCCCTGAAACAACACATGGAAGCCTCCACATTCATTGTGTACAAGTCTCCACACATAGTGAGTGCGAGCTCTGCAGAAAGCAAGCAAAAACCCACATAGAAAGCACACTGATATTGGCAGTCAGTTCAACTCTGCAAGACTGGAAGAAGGTACCCGACCTTGAACACTTCAGGGCACTACCTTGGGGAAAAAAAGAAGTGGGAGGCTCTTGGCACCTTGCATGATTTTGTGGGATTAAGGGAAGGGACACAATCTTCCCACAAGAGAGGAGGAGAAAATTGGGGCAGGCGCATCCATAGAAAATGTGACAAAAAGGAATCATTTTCCTCAGCATAAGCATTTAAAAGTAATTCACCTGAGCCACTCCGAATTTATGTCAAGATTTTAGCAGATAATCTGCAAAAGCATCTTATTATTGCAACATGCAAAAGAGGATTATTACTTTCCAAGAGATGCTTAAAATATTTTTGGATCCACTAAGTGGAATTTATATTTTGGAATCTCCAACAGCCTTAATTGAAAACTCCAGTGGATTAGAATGGTTTTAATATATTAAACACCAAACCTAGTTGAAAGTGTTAGTTTCTCAGTCATGTCCAACCCTTTGCAACTGCATTGGCTATAGCCCACCAGGCTCCTCTGTCCATGGAATTCTCCAGGCAAGAATGCTGGAGTGGGTAGCCATCCCCTTCTTCAGAGGATCTTCCTGACCTAGAGATCAAACCCAGGTCTCCTGCATTGCAGGCATATTCTTTACTGTCTGAGCCACCCAGAAGCCCAAGTTAGTCTTAGTAAATTCATTTCCTGAGAATATAAAATTAAATAATTTTCTCCCACTCTTCCACTCAAATCTCAATTCTTTTGATTTTGGCTTTAATAGTTTGAAATAATAGGCACTTTGTCGACCACCCTGTTCATTTAGTCTAATCTCTAATATCCTTAGTTCTTAACAATATATCACATTGTCCTGCCCAGTTGAACATGATTATCTGGAAATTCTCTAAACATCTAAATAAGATGAGCCTGCATCAAAGTGGTAAATAATAAATTGGAGTTCAGTTCTGTTTGAGGTAATTACTTCAGGTCCATTTGGAATAATTCAGCTTTAGATCGTTCTCAAAATTTTTAGATTTGTATGCCTTATGTAGCTAATGAATTTCCTAGTCCTGAATGAATTATAATAGTAGCTTATATATGTATCTATTAAAATGATGTTCCATCTGCTCAAGAATTATCTCAGCTCTATCTTTGCAAGTTTGCTGGCCCAGCAAGGTGGAAAAGGTGATGTAGTATCTGTCTTCAGTAGGGCTAACAGGAGCCCAAACCTGTTATCCAGCTGACCAAAGACTGTGATAGAACAGACCCTTGCTGAGATTTAGACTGGAGAGGTTGTAGAAGTGAGACTTGGCCAAGATACAAAGACAAACATGGAGGAAGAAAGAAGTAACTGCAAAGAAGCAAGAGATCTTAACACTCTCATCAGCTGTGTGATCCTAGTCAAGCAACTTGTTCTCTTTAGGAATTATTTTTATAAAATTTGACCAACAAGAGCCCACCTCACAGAATTACTAAGAAAAAAAATGAGAATTCTATAAACCTGAAGAGTATCTTTTAGAAAAATCATCAGAAGGAGGAAATTTGTAGAAATAAAACTGGAAACATTCAGAATCTTGATGGTGTACCAAACCAAATGTCAACTGGAGCTTGACCAAAAACTGAAGAAAGAAATCTGATTTTCAGAACAACTCATAGAAGGTCGGTGGGGCAGGTATTAATGTTATCCTCATTTTACAGATGACAAACCAAGGACTTAGAAAAGTGCTCTCTGAGAAACGAAGCAAAGAGAGAGCAGGTCATGGCATTATAAAGAGAGAGAGAAAAAAAACAACCTCTTCTTTCTCCAATCCACTGCGCTTCCCAGGGGATCAGCATTCCTGTCTGGGGTGTGTTTAATTCTGAAACCAAGAGCCCTCATTTCTAGAGGATACCCCTATCATCACCAGAGACAGCAAGAAAAAACATGGGTGTCAGTCCATCTATGTGGGAATCCAACTCATGCTGAGATCAATCCCTGAGCCTTTAGAGTGGGAGCACTGACTCCAAGACCCTAGACTACCAAAGAACTAACCCTCATTTCAGTTCAGTTCAGCTGCTCAGTCATATCTGACTCTGCGACCCCATGAATTGCAGCACACCAGGCCTCCCTGTCCATCACCAACTCCCGGAGTTCACACAAACTCATGTCCATCAAGTCGGTGATGCCATCCAGCCATCTCATCCTCTGTTGTCCCCTTCTTCTCCTGCCCCCAATCCCTCCCAGCATCAGAGTCTTTTCCAATGAGTCAAGTCTTTGCATGAGGTGGCCAAAGTACTGGAGTTTCAGCTTTAGCATCATTCCTTCCAAAGAACACCCAGGACTGATCTCCTTTAGAATGGACTGGTTGGATCTCCTTGCAGTCCAAGGAACTCTCAAGAGTCTTCTCCAACCCTAGGAAGAATCAAATGGTGAGAACTCACACAAAGGAAACAACTTGAATACAAGACCTGGCATCACCCAACCACCAGTAGCACCCTGTGCATCTAAAAAACAAACAAAACAAAAATACAAACCCAATCATCAGCAGACAGGATTACCACCTCATTCAGCCTTGACCATTGGAGGAAAAACAAACAAACAAACAAAAACTCAGCACAAATATCATCCTATGGGAAGTTTAAACAAACCACTGGACCAACCTTAGGAGGGAAGAAAGGAAAAGGGAGAAAGAATTCAGCCTTGAAGCCAGGGAAAAGGAGCCCTCAAACACAATATGTTTAAAAAAATAATAATGAAAATGCAGAGAAATACTACACAAATGAAGGAACAAACTAGAAATACAGAAGTCCAAATAAATGAAGAGGAAATAGGTAAACTACCTGAAAAATAATAAGAGGGGGTGGTCCTAAGATGGTGGAGGAATAGGACAGGGAGACCACTTTCAACTCCACAAATTCATCGAAAGAACATTTGTACACTGAGCAAATTCCACAAAACAACTTCTGAATGCTGGCAGAGGACATCAGGCACCCAGAAAGGCAGCCCAGTGTCTTCGAAAGGAGGTAGGACAAAATATAAAAAATAAAAAGAAGAGGTAGGGACAGAGATCCATCCCAGGAAGAGAGTCTTAAAACAGAAGTTTCCAAACACAAGGAAACACTCTCACCTGTGGGTCTGTGGGGAATCTTGGAATCTCAGAGGGCAACATAACCAGGAGGAAAAATAAATAAATAAATAAATAAATAAATAAATCCCACAGATTAAGTGCCTAAGGGCAACTCCCAGCACTTGCAGCTGCCACTAGCAAGCTGGGGCTGAATAGGGAGGCTCGGGCTGCATTGCTTAGGGTAAGGACTGGGCCGGAATGCCCTGAGGGCAGTGGAAATAACATGAGGTAGCAACCCAAACTGTGGGATAACCAGAGAGAGAGAGAGAAAGAGAGAGCGACAGAGAGAGAGAGAGAGAGAGAGAGAGAACTATCCTGTGAAAAGCCCTAACCTGAGGCACTGCCAGGACCGCTCACAGAACAAAGGACTCAGCGAATACCAGAGGAGAGCCTGCAGGCTGCAGACCGGCCCAACACCCTCTGCAGACAAGCAGGCGGGGTCGAGGTGGGGGGTGGGGAGGGCATCCAGGGCCAGAAAGGGGCAATCACTGCCCCAGAGAGGCGTCCTCTACTGAACTGCAAACAGTCTCCACTGCTAACCAAGAGTTCTTGGGATTCTGGATGGTTGACATCTGCTGGGAGGATTGCAGCCAGAGATCAGCTCCCCAGAAGAGACACACCACACAGGACACCTGAGAAGGTACGCCCATTGTACACCCAGAAAACTGAGTGGCTGGGATTGGGGAGGCAGTAAGATGCACTGCCCACGTGGGTGTGACTGTGCTCGCCAAGCACCTGGTCACCTGAGCTGCTTGGATATGGGAAGGGCACAAAATGCAGGCCCAACTGAGTCTGCGCCTTTTGGGAGTACTCAAGAACCTGAACCTGAGTGGCATAGACCTGGAAAGTGCACGCAACCCAGGGCCTGCCTCAGACAGTTCTTGGCAGAGCAACCTAGAGCCTGAGAAGTGCAGACCATGAAAGCACACATGCCATGAGAGGGGGCAAACCCAGTGCAGCTGAAACACTTAGAGCACTCTCCACACACACCAGTGATATTTGTTTGCACTGTTCCTCCCTCCCCACAGTACAACTGAACAAGTGAGCCTAAATAAGTGACAAACTTTGCCCCCTCGTGTCAGGCGGAAATTAAACACTGAAGAGACCAGCAAACAGAAGAAGCTAAAATAAACAGAGGGAACCAATTTGGAAGTGACAAGTGCAACAGATTAAAATCCTGTAGTTAGCACTGACTACATTGGAAGGGGCCTACAGATCTTGAGAAGTATAAGCTGGATCAAGTAACTATATACAACTGAACTGACCCCACACTGTCTGCAACAGCTCCAGAGAAATTCCTAGATATATTTTTTACCATTATCATTTTTTAAATTAAAAAAAAATTATTAAGTCATCTATTACTCCTTTAATTTTCATTTTTATAATCTACTATTACCTTGCAAAAAAAAGACCTTATTTTTAAAGCAAACTTCATATATATGTATTTTTTTTTAATATTGTATTTTTGAGAGTCTAACCTCTACTCTAGATTTTTAATCTTTGCTTTTTGGTGTTATCAATTTTGTACCTTTAAGAACCCAATATTCAGTACCCATTTTTACTTGGGAGTGTGATTACTGGCTTGATTGCTCTCTCCCCCTGTTGACTCTCCTTTTTCTCCACCAGGTCACCTCTATCTCCTCCTTCCCCCCCTTCTCTTCTCTACCCAACTCTGTGAATCTCTTTGTGTCTTCTGAGCTGTGGAAACACTTAGGGAATTGATTACTGGCTGGATCTGTCTCGCTCCTTTTGATTCCCCCTTTTCTCCTGGTCACCTCTGTCTCCTTCATCCCTCTTCTCTTCTCTGTGTAACTCTGTAAATATCTCTGATGGGTCCAGACTATGGAGAGCACACAGGGAAGTGATTACTGCCTAGCTTGCTTTCTCCCCTTTTGATTGTTCCTCTTCTCCACCTGGTTACCTCTATCTCCCTCCTCCCTCGTCTCTTCTCCATGTAACTCTGTGTACCTCTCCAGATGTCCCTCACTGCAGAGAAACTTCTCATCTTTAACCTAGATGTTTTATCATTGGTGCTGTATAGATGGAGAAATCTTGAGGCTACTGTAAGAATAAGACTGAAAACCAGATGCAGGAGGTTTAAGTCAAAATCCTGAGAACACCAGAGAACTCCTGACTTCAGGGAACATTAATCGATAGGAGCTCATCAAATGCCTCCATATCTACACTGAAACCAAGCACCACCCAAGGGCCAACAAGTTCCAGAGCAAGACATACCACACAAATTCTCCAGCAACACAGGAACACAGCCCTGAGCTTCAACATACAAGCTGCCTAAAGTCACACCAAACCCACTGACATCTCAAAACTCATTACTGGACACTCCATTGCACTCCAGAGAGAAGAAATCCAGCCCCACCCACCAGAACACTGACACAAGCTTCCCTAAGCAAGAAGCCTTGACAAGCCACCCATCCAACCTGACCCACAGAGAGGAACCTCCACAATAAAGAGGAATCACGAACTGCCAGAATACAGAAAGGCCACCACAAACACAGCAATATAAACAAGATGAAAAGGCAGAGAAATACACAGTAGGTAAAGGAACAGGATAAATGCCCACCAACCCAAACAAAAGAGGAAGAGATAGGGAATCTACCTGATAAAGAATTCCAAATAATGATAGTGAAAATGATCCAAAATCTTGAAAACAAAATGGAATCACAGATAAATAACCTGGAGACAAGGATTGAGAAGATGCAAGAAATGTTTAACAAGGACTTTAGAAATAAAAAAGAGTCATTATATGATTAATAATGTAATAAATGAGATCAAAAACACTCTGGAGGGAACCAACAGTAGAATAACTGCAGCAGAAGATAGGATAAGTGAGGTGGAAGATAGAATGGTGGCAATAAATGAAACAGAGAGGAAAAAAGAAAAAAAGAATTAAAAGAAATGAGGATAACCTCAGAGACCTCTAGGACAATGCGAAACGCACAAACATTTGAATCATAGGAGTCCCAAAAGAAGAAGACAAAAAGAAAGGCCATGAGAAAAGAAACCCAGAGAGTCCCAAACAGGATAAACCCAAGGCAAAACACCCCAAGATACATATTAATGAAATTAACAAAGATCAAACACAAAGAACAAATATTAAAAGCAGCAAGGGAAAAATAACAAATAACACACAAAGGGATTCCCATAAGGATAACAGCTAATCTTTCAATAGAAACTCTTCAGGCCAGGAAGGAATGGCAGGACATATTTAAAGTGATGAAAGAGGAAAACCTACAGCCTAGATTACAGTACCAAGCAAGGATCTCATTCAAAGATGAAGGAGAAATCAAAAGCTTTACAGACAAACAAAAGCTGAAAGAATTCAGCACCACCAAACCAGCTCTCCAACAAATGCTGAAGGATATTCTCTAGACAGGAAACAGAGAAAGGGTGTATAAACGCAAACCCAACACAATAAAGTAAATGGCAATGGGATCATACTTATCAATAATTACCTTAAATGTAAATGAGTTGAATGCCCCAACCAAAAGACAAAGACTGGCTGAATGAATACAAAAACAAGACTCCATATGCTGTCTACAAGAGACCCACCTCGAAACAAGGGACACATAAAGACTGAAAGTGAACGGCTGAAAAAAGATATTCCACGCAAATAGAGACCAAAAGAAAGCAGGAGTAGCAATACTCATACCAGATAAAATAGACTTTAAAACAAAGGATGTGAAAGGAGACAAAGAAGGACACTATATAATGATCAAAGGATCAATCCAAGAAGAAGATAAAACAATTATAAATATATATGGACCTAACATAGCACCGCAATATGTAAGAAAAATGCTAACAAGTATGAAAGGGGAAATTAACAATAACACAATAATAGGGGGAAACTTTAATACCCCACTCAAATAAAGAGAAAATTAACAAAGAAACAAAAACTTTAAATGATATAATAGACCAGTTAGACCTAATTAATATCTATATGACATTTCACCCCAAAACAATGAATTTCACCTTTTTCTCAAGCACACACGGAACCTTCTCTAGGATAGATCACATCCTGGGCCATAAATTTAGCCTTGGTAAATTCAAAAAAAATTGAAATCATTCTAAGCACATTTTCTGACCAAAATGCAGTAAGATTAGATGGCAATTACAGGAGAAAAACTATTAAAAACTCCAACATATGCAGGCTGAACAACAAGCTGTTGAATAACCACAGAATATATCACAGAAGAAATTGAAAAAGAAATCAAAATATGCCTAGAAATGAATGAAAATGAAAACACAACAACCCAAAACCTATGGGACACTGTAAAAGCAGTGCTAAGGCTAACCTCAACAAACACAAAAAAAGTCAACTAAATAACCTAATTCTACATCTCAGTCAGTTCAGTTCAGTTCAGTCGCACAGCCGTGTCTGACACTTTACGACCCCATGAATCGCAGCACGCCAGGCCTCCCTGTCCATCACCATCTCCCGGAGTTCACTAAACTCACGTCCATTGAGTAGGTGATGCCATCCAGCCATCTCATCCTCTATAGTCCCCTTTTCCTCCTGCCCCCAATCCCTCCCACTATCAGAGTCTTTTCCAATGAGTCAACACTTCGCATGAGGTGGCCAAAGTACTGGAGTTTCAGCTTCAGCATCAGTCCTTCTGAAGAACACTCATTACTGATCTCCTTTAGAATGGACTAGTTGGATCTCCTTGCAGTCCAAGCGACTCTCGGGAGTCTTCTTCAACACCACACTTCAAAAGCATCAATTCTTCAGTGCTCAGCTTTCTTCACAGTCCAACTCTCACATCCATACATGACCACAGGAAAAACCATAGCCTTGATTAGATGGACCTTTGTTGGCAAAGTAATGTCTCTGCTTTTCAATATGCTGTCTAGGTTGGTGATAACTTTTCCTCCAAGGAGTAAGAGTCTTTTAATTTCATGGCTGCAATCACCATCTGCAGTGATTTTGGAG